>NC_084749.1:30756555-30774055 GCF_033978785.1 Entelurus aequoreus | reverse complement strand
TTTTTATCAGCGACCAAAAGTTGCGAACTTTATCGTCGATGTTCTCTACTAAATCCTTTCAGCAAAAATATGGCAATATTGCGAAATGATCAAGTATGACACATAGAATGGACCTGCTATCCCCATTTAAATAAGAAAATCGCATTTCAGTAGGCCTTTAAGCAATGCAACTAACAATGATCATGTATGATGAATTCTTGGTAATGGGGATGTGCCGATCATTCTTGGCCGATTTTCGTGAAAATGCCGATTATGCGATCACAAAATCTGATCCCAGATGACTAACACTTTATCTCTTTTTGGTCCCTTGGCTGACAGAGGCAGTTTGCAGCTAACCTTGTATCTCCATACACAGTGTGGAGTCGCTCCTTTCTGTCAATAATCTTCTATTGCTGAAAATAAACTGCATTTCCTAAAAGTATTATTATCACTGGAGGAAGAGATTAGACATGTTTCAACACAGAGTAAGAACAAGCAAAAAGGCATACTGATCGCTAAACTAGCCCCTAAACTAGCTCGAAACAACACAACATATACAGGAAGTGCTTGGTAAAGTTTAAGAAGTGTAGCTGGAACCACGTTGCAGCAAAAAGTAAGCAGTTGAAAATAAGAAGATTAGGAGTCTAGGGAGAGGATAATATAACAACAACTGAGGATCTTGGTGTGTAGCGGTCAGGCTACACGTAAGGGGAGGGCGGATTGATCCATATACTGGTAGTGTCGATATCAAGGGTAGTATATGATTGATACTAGCGTGATTAAATTGATATTTTTATTTTCACAAAATCATTTGTTGTTGTTTTTAGTGTATAAAAATTCACTGATTAATTCCCTGGACATAGGAGGACTTAGAGGGCAAGACCAAAGGATTTAAATGATAGTAGTTATAGTAGAATGAATAGTAGTTATTTACTTGTATTTAAGTTATTGTGTTCTTCTCAAATGTCTGCATGTAATAAAAGAGAAGACTGGAGTAGTTTATGTATTGTATTAATATTGTTGAACTGTAAATAACGCTCACCCATACCGTATTTTTCGGACTATAAGTCACAGTTTTTTTTCATAGTTTGGCCGGGGGTGCGACTTATACTCAGGAGCGACTTATGTGTGAAATTATTAACACATTACCGTAAAATATCAAATAATATTATTTAGCTCATTCACGTAAGAGACTAGACCGGGGGTCGGCAACCCGCGGCTCTAGAGCCGCATGCGGCTCTTTAGCGCCGCCCTAGTGGCTCTCTGGAGATTTTTCAAAAATGTATGAAGAATGGAAAAAGATGAGGGGAAAAAAAAATATTTTTTTGTTTTAGAATGTTTTCTGTAGGAGGACAAACATGACACAAACCTCGCTAATTGTTATAAATCACACTGTTTATATTAAACATGCTTCACTGATTCGAGTATTTGGCAAGCGCCGTTTTGTCCTACTTATTTTGGCGGTCCTTGAACTCACCGTATAGTTTGTTTACATGTATAACTTTCTCCGACTTTCCAGGACGTGTTTTATGCCACTTTTTCTGTCTCATTTTGTCCACCACACTTTTAACGTTGTGCATGAGTGCACAAAGGTGAGTTTTGTTGATGTTATTGACTTGTGTGGAGTGCTAATCAGACATATTTGGTCACTGCTTGACTGCAAGCTAATCGATGCTAACATGCTATTTAGGCTAGCGATGTGTACATATTGCATCATTATGCCTCATTTGTAGCTATATTTGAGGTCATTTAGTTTCCTTTAAATCCTCTTAATTACATTCATATCTCATGACACATGTAATATGGCTTTTAATTTTTTGCGGCTCCAGACAGATTTGTTTTTGTATTTTTGGTCCAATATGGCTCTTTCAACATTTTGGGTTGCCGAACCCTGGACTAGACGTATAAGATTTCATCGGATTTAGCGATTAGGAGTGACAGATTGTTTGGTAAACGTATAGCACGCCAACTCCTGCTAGTAGAACATCAGCAGGCATCCTGACGTCTGCAAAAGACTGGCAGTTGTTGGTGGACCTTGAAAACCAGCTGAAGTTCCCCAGCCACATCGCAGTCACCACCCTGCGACCAGACATTGTCCTTGTGTCTGAGTCCACCAAACAAGCTGTGCTGCTGGAGCTGACAGTCCCGTGGGAAGATCGCCTGGAAGAAGCCTTCGAGAGGAAGCTCTCCAAGTATGCGGGACTGGTCAGCGACTGTCAACAGGCTGGTTGGAGAGCAAGGTGTTTCCCTGTGGAGGTTGGATGCAGAGGATTTGCAGCCCGTTCCTTGGTCAGAGCCTTCAGCAGTTTGGGTATCGATGGAGAGAGAAAGAGGAGAGCCATCCGCAGTACCACCGAAGCGGCGGAAAGGGCCTCGAGATGGTTGTGGCTCAAAAGAGGAGATCCTTGGAGTCATGGTAGCTAGCGAGCCGTCTGGACACAAGCCGGGGGATTTGATCACCCCCGGTTGGGTCGCTTGGAGGAGGGCGTATGACCAGTTGAGAGACCCGAAACGCCCGGTGAATCCAAGAGGTCACTGAGGATGTGTCCAGACTAAGCATCAGTAGATGTATGTACACAGCGAATACCCTGAGCGATCAGTGACAGCCAGGAAAGACTGGATGACAACCATGAAGAGTGTGGTGACTACTGGAGAGTCAGTGACAGCCCGGAGAGACGGCAACCGGGGCAGAAAGGGTCGGCACCCCAATTTGCATCCTCTGTGAGGAGGAACCCAACCAAGCTACGATGAACCTAAAGGAAAAATACCCCCAGGGGAGCCCGAGAGGGGGGGAGGATGAGCACCCCAGTCGGACGGACTTAACGTTAACAGACCTAGGCAACGGACAAACGACTATGAGCGCGCAGTGTACATGCGGTAAAGTCTGCAAGAACATCCATGGCTTAAAGATCCACCAAGCGAGGAAGAAGTGCCTGATGGGAGCAGAAGCAACACAACGCACAGGTGTTACACCTGGTGAGACGCAGGAGGTGCCAGGCCCGGAGTCACCCCATAGTGCCCAGAACCTCCATGTGTTGCAAACTGCTCCCTCGAGCATCAAGTCTGAACGGAGGCGGATCAAGTGGCCTGCAGCTAGCATGACCTCACTCTGGAAGCAACTCGATGACGATGTCGACCAAATTCTGGAGGCAACGGCGAAGGGAGAAGCCGACGGGAAGCTGCAAGCTATGACAACAATCATTGTCAGCATTGCAGCTGAACGGTTCGGCGAGGAGGAGAAGAGAAGCTCCGGAACCACGTACTCAAAGAACCACAGAGCTATAAGGATCCATAACATTAGGCAGGAGATGAAAGCGCTGAAGTTCCAGTACAAGGCGGCAGGACATGAGGAACGCACTGGCCTGGCCCAGCTGATGTGCATCCTTCGTAAAAAGATCAGAATTCTCCGTCGGGCAGAGTGGCATCGGAGGCGGCGACGCGAGAGGGCACGTAAACGTGCTGCTTTCATCGCTAACCCCTTCAAGTTCACGAAGGATTTGCTGGGACAGAAGCGCAGTGGCAAACTGGCCTCCTCGCAGGAAGACATAGATCAACATCTGAAGCAGACGTACAGTGACCCCGCAAGAGAGCAGGAGTTGGGAGAGTGTAACAACCTCATAGACCCCCCTGAACCAGAATTGCAGTTTGATATGTCGGAGCTGCAGCTAAAGGAAGTCAGGGAGGTTGTCCACAGAGCGAGGGCAAGCTCTGCACCGGGTCCGAGCGGCACTTCATACAAAGTGTATAAGAACTGTCCCAAACTCCTGCAGCGACTGTGGAAAATCCTGCGAGTCTTCTGGAGAAGGGGGAGGATCCCTGAGCAATGGCGAGTGGCGGAAGGGGTATGGATCCCAAAGGAGGAAAACTCCACTCAGCTGGACCAGTTCCGCATCATCTCCCTGCTGTGCGTTGAGGCAAAGGTTTTCTTCAGCGCTGTTTCCAAACGACTGTGTACCTACCTGGCAAAGAACACCTACATCGATACATCTGTCCAGAAAGGCGGCATTTCAGGAATGTCAGGATGTATGGAGCATACCGGTGTGGTGACGCAGCTCATTCGGGAGGCTCGAGAGAACAAGGGCAACCTATCAGTACTGTGGCTTGACCTGGCAAACGCATTCGGCTCCATTCCGCACAAGCTCGTTCAACTCACTCTGATGAAACATCATGTACCCAGCAGGTGTAGAGACCTCATTGCTGATTACTACAGCAATTTCAGGATGAGGGTCTCTTCCGGACCAACAACATCCAGTTGGCACAAAGTGGAGATTGGTATTATCACAGGGTGTACTATCTCTGTGACACTGTTCTCACTAGCCATGAACATGCTCACCAAGTCTGCTGAGCCAGAGTGCAGAGGGCCCCGCACAAATTCCGGACAAAGGCAACCACCCATCAGGGCATTCATGGATGACCTCACAGTCATGACAGAATCAGTTCCAGGCTGCCGTTGGATTCTGAATGGACTTGAAAAGTTGGTGGAGTGGGCCCGGATGCGTTTCAAACCCGCCAAATCCAGATCAATGGTGCTGAAGAAGGGGAAGGTGGAGGACAAGTTCCGGTTTAACATCACAGGCACGGCCATTCCAACAATCTCAGAGAAGCCAGTCAAGAGCTTGGGCAAGGTTTTTGACTGCTCTTTGAGAGACACAACCTCCATCCAGTCGACATGCGCTGAGTTGGATGGCTGGCTGAAATCCGTGGACAAGTCAGGCTTACCTGGGAAGTTTAAAGCCTGGATTTACCAGCATGGCATTCTTCCCAGGATCCTGTGGCCCCTCCTCATCTACTCGTTCCCCATCTCGACAGTTGAGATCCTAGAACGGAGGGTCAGCAACCACCTCCGGAGATGGCTGGGACTACCTAAGAGCCTGAGTAGCATTGCACTCTACGGGAACAGCAACAAACTGCAGTTGCCTTTCAAATCCTTGGAGGAGGAATTTAAGGTAACTAGAGCCAGAGAAGTGGTACAGTACAGGGACTCAAGTGATCCGAAGGTGGCCAAAGCAGGGATCCAAGTGAGGACTGGCAGGAAATGGAGGGCAGAGGAAGCAGTTCAAGAGGCAGATGCAAGGCTGCGACACAGGAGCCTGGTTGGAGCAGTCACACGGGGTCGAGCTGGGCTAGGATTCTTTCCAACTCCCCAACTGAACACTAGGGGGAAAGAAGGCCGACGTCTTGTTCAGGATGAGGTGAGAGCGGCAGTGGAGGAAACAAGAACCTGCAAGGCTGTTGGAATGAAGCAACAGGGAGCTTGGACAAGATGGGACAATGCGGTTGAGAGGAGAGTGACCTGGGCTGAGATTTGGAAAGCCGAGCCGCAACGCATCAAATTTCTTATCCAGGCAGTGTATGATGTGCTCCCAAGCCCTTCAAACCTGCACACATGGGGCATAGCAGAGACACCAGCATGCCCACTGTGCTCCAAGCGAGGAACCCTGGAACATATCCTCAGTTGCTGTACAAGGGCACTTGGAGATGGAAGGTACAGGTGGAGGCATGACCAAGTCCTTAAGACCATCGCTGAAGCCATTAGCACAGGACTGGCATTGGCAAAACAGTTCCACCCCTCCAAGAAAACCATCGCCTTTGTCAGAGCTGGGGACACGCCAACTCCTGCTAGTAGAACATCAGCAGGCATCCTGACGTCTGCAAAAGACTGGCAGTTGTTGGTGGACCTTGAAAACCAGCTGAAGTTCCCCAGCCACATCGCAGTCACCACCCTGCGACCAGACATTGTCCTTGTGTCTGAGTCCACCAAACAAGCTGTGCTGCTGGAGCTGACAGTCCCGTGGGAAGATCGCCTGGAAGAAGCCTTCGAGAGGAAGCTCTCCAAGTATGCGGGACTGGTCAGCGACTGTCAACAGGCTGGTTGGAGAGCAAGGTGTTTCCCTGTGGAGGTTGGATGCAGAGGATTTGCAGCCCGTTCCTTGGTCAGAGCCTTCAGCAGTTTGGGTATCGATGGAGAGAGAAAGAGGAGAGCCATCCGCAGTACCACCGAAGCGGCGGAAAGGGCCTCGAGATGGTTGTGGCTCAAAAGAGGAGATCCTTGGAGTCATGGTAGCTAGCGAGCCGTCTGGACACAAGCCGGGGGATTTGATCACCCCCGGTTGGGTCGCTTGGAGGAGGGCGTATGACCAGTTGAGAGACCCGAAACGCCCGGTGAATCCAAGAGGTCACTGAGGATGTGTCCAGACTAAGCATCAGTAGATGTATGTACACAGAGTATATGTTATAGTTATTTGAATGACTCTTACCATAATATGTTACGTTAACATACCAGGCACGTTCTCAGTTGGTTATTTATGCGTCATATAACGTACACTTATTCAGCCTGTTGTTCACTATTCTTTATTTATTTTAAATTGCCTTTCAAATGTCTATTCTTGGTGTTGGATTTTATCAAATAAATTTCCCCCAAAAATGCGACTTATACTCCAGTGCGACTTATTCTCCGAAAAATACGGTAAATTAATTTAAAAAAATACAGTTAATACATGTGAACGGTATCTGGCGAGCTCACATATGGATAATCGTAATTGGGATTGGTAGCATAAAACCCTGACTGGAACATGTCTACCAGGTAGCATACAAAAATAGAAGACAATTAATATGTATTTAGTGTAACACTACACATTACATGTATAGTTTAAATTAAAAAGCACGCAGGGAGTTTTACTGTACCTAAAAACCATCAACAAAATAAATTACCAGAAAGGTTAGTCTAAAACCTGAAAGGAATTAAACTGGCCATTAAAACCAGAGAGCAACTGGTAGACGTAAGATGCTAATTGTACGTAAAATAATAGCCATGTCTTATGCTTGGTACTTTTAGAACAGCGTTTATCGCTCCTGATGGAACTAATTGCTTGTATTCTGTCAAGCGACTTCTTCCTGTAAGTGAAAACAAGCCGTGGTCAACCAAGCCAAGAAAGCTGTTGTCTAGCAAGCAGCACGCAAACTATCCGAGTATGCAAGGGCTCTAGATCTTCGTGCAAAATGTAGATGCGAGCAACAAATCCAACTATGCAATGGAATAGATCCCTATACTTTATTATTTTTTTAGTTCTCGAGAGATATCGAGGATTATCGGTGGAGTTCCCAGACATACTGAACTATCTTGTGCCAATGCCGTCGTCATTTCACATGACAAAACAGATCAAAACTTGAAAAAAGCATGGCGGTCTCCCACTTCTTTGTGTGTGGCTGGGTCAAGGAAATTGGTATCAAGACTATACCAGATAAATATGCATTGTTTTTGCTCGGGTAAGGTTGCATTTCATGATTCAACTACGCATCTTGCGTCCATGCAAACAAACTAGCTGCTCGACACCCGTGACTGCATATCCATTTAACAAACAAACAAATACTGAATCATCACCATAGTTGATTTTTTTTTTGTTGTCATATGTACTCTGACACATTTGTGTACAAAATAAACAAGAGGGGAGATGTCGAAGTATTTTCCCTGACATCTTTGACTCTGACTTTTGTGTTTCGGTTTTTAAAAAATAAAATACAAATAATATTAAGATAATACTTCTAATTGAAATACTAAACAAGTAAAGTATATTAAAAATATATCAAACAAACCTATAATGAAGTAGTCACGGCAAATTTGTGCGTTCTTTGACTGTGCTCCCTAAGTTGGACTGGACTGCGTGCATCTTTTGTAAAATCTTGCACTCTTCCGCCCTTCTTGATTACCTCTCGAGAAACTCTAAAGTAAGGTTTATCCTTTTCTCGATTTGAGCAGTTTGTACAGCCAAAAACAACACAAGCATACGGCATTTTTCTTCGAGAAAGGCTAAATGTCACCTATTACTCATTGAGAACAGATGCTGCTTGACCACCACGCATATTCAATGAGCCGGACGTGACGTCATGTAAATCCCAGCAATAGGAGTTGTGTGTTGTATTTGTACAAACTTATGTCACTGAAACATCAATATAAGACTCTCACCTCCTCTTTTCCCAGTGTAAAAAGGTCTCATGAGGATTTGCAAGGCTGCAGGATTTGTCATACTGGTCAACAGCTGAGCTAGGTTGGGCTCTGGTAGCAGCCCCTTCCTGTTACTTAGAATCTGCAGGAAGACAACAAAATAAAGATATTAAATCAAAAAGGTAGAAGATAAAGCCATGATTTTGTTTGATCTTATGCCTTGTGGCTATTGTAATGATTACGCTCATTTACATCATCAGGACATGTCGGCCACGTCAGCAGAGAGGAGTAAAACTGGGTAAAAACAAAACACAGAGCTTGAGGCAGAAACAGGAGACATAAGAAGGTGAAAAAATGAGACAAGAGGAGAGGTGCACGAAAAAGTATGATGTGCTTTAGATATGCACGGGTACCAAATTTGGTACTTTTATAGGTACCAACCAAAGTTCATCAATAGTTCACGTTG
The DNA here is from genome assembly GCF_033978785.1 of Entelurus aequoreus. Classification (NCBI taxonomy): domain Eukaryota; kingdom Metazoa; phylum Chordata; class Actinopteri; order Syngnathiformes; family Syngnathidae; genus Entelurus; species Entelurus aequoreus. Next base: position 30,765,668 of record NC_084749.1, on the reverse strand, counting down.
AATCAAACAATGCCATATTTTGGTACCTTTGTTGCACGTCAAGTCCGGTTGCAAACTCACAACGGTGCAAGCACTTGGTCGGGATACAAACAGTCAAGCATTCAGAGTGGACTCAACCAGATTGCTTCGAGGTAATGTTACAATTTTCTATGCCAAAATAGCAAAAGGAAGGCGCTTAAATACTTTTAAGCGCCTTCCTTTTGCTTTTTTCAAATCTTTTATTTTTAACACCTTTCAAATCTTTTTCACTAAGGCTCCACTTTTCAAAATGCGTTAGCTCAATACTAATTTACTTGCCATAGACATGCTAAAGGATAAACCTTACTTTAGAGTTTCTCGAGAGGTAATCAAGAAGGGCGGAAGAGTGCAAGATTTTACAAAAGATGCACGCAGTCCAGCATTAACGATTTTACATGACGACTTAAAATATAATATATAAAACAGCTGGTGTGTAATGCATACCAGTTTTCCACATATAAACAGTTTGTATAACAAAAGAAAAGACTGGCAGATTAAACTTAGTCTAAAACTACTTCCAGATGATGTACTTATGTGGTCATTAAATTTGCATATTGGCCACGACCTACTCCCAAAGAGTGAATCAAAAACAAGAAAAGCGAAACACATATGTTTAGAACTTCCAATTAACTTCCTTTTTTCGCTTCTGTCGCTAGTCGCTTTTTTGGTGAGAAAAGAAAGTAGAGGGGTCTGTCTGTCTGAACTATAGCGACAACATCACTAAGTTGGCAACACTGATTCCTCCTTTTCTGTCTTCTTGTTTTTTGGCAGACCACATGCTTTATTATAAATAATAATAAATAATTACAGGTGTAATTAGGGCCTCACTGGGACGATCTGTCACATTCACGTCGGGTTGTGGTTCCTTGGTTGGTGTTTGTTTCCTTTCAGCGCTCTTATTTTGGTTCCATTTCCTGCTTGGCTCCTTGAGTGCAGTTTCCCCTCACCTGCCGCTGATTGGCAGCCTGGCCACATCTGTTGTCAATCAGCTGGCTGCTATTTATGACTGCCTCGCCCTCCAGTCAGATTGTTTGCTGTCTCCTGTTATCCTGGTTTCCTGGTACCCCGTTTCCTGGTTTCTGTTATCATGTCTCCGGTTATCCTTAAAGTCATGTTTTCCTGCGCTACGCCTGCCATCTCTGCATCTTGAGGTTCACCACCAACAGACTATGACAGAATCATTGAGCCAAATACGAACTCCTCAGAGAGTTGGTGGGCTGTCTGGAAGAAACAAATGGCAGCTCGGGAGAAAGCCTCCAACGAGAAGTGTGCCCGCATGGTCTCCTTGATGGACAAGTTCTATGGCTTGATTGCGGTACGGACTGGTTTTTCGGCTCCCTGTCGTCTGTTCCAGGGTGGCGGCCAGAGTCGACAGGACCCGCTACCCCCCAGGTGCCTCCCCGCTCCCTCAGCGTTTCTTGTGATGTCTGGGATCCGTCCCTTTCCTGCTTGGCTCCCTGAGTGCTGTTTCCCCACACCTGCCACTGATTGGCAGCCTGGCCACACCTGTTGTCAATCAGCTGGCTGCTATTTATGCCTGCCTCGCCCTGCAGCCAGGGCTCGATGATTGTTTGCTGTCTCCTGTTATCCTGGTTCCTGTTATCCTATTAAAGTCATGTTTTCCTGAGCTACACCTGCCATCTCTGCATCTTGGGGTTCACCACCGACAGATTATGACACTCACAATTCGAACTGATTACGACTCAGACTGCTACAATTCGATTATCAAATGATCCCCAAAGAGGATTTCTTTTAAACAAGGCATTTGTCAGCATCTATTAGGTAAGCACACATGAGCTTGCACAACATTTAGTGCCAGAGGTCCCAGGTTTAGCCCAATGATTACAACAAAAACAAGGATACGTAATGTAATGTAAATATAATAGCATATAAACAGAGTAGGTTATAAAAGCGTAGGTTAACAGGAATAGTTTATAAATTGTACAGAATAAATAGAGAAATAAAATATATTGTAATCTTGTGGTACAAGTAAAATGTAAAAAACAAAAGACAGCAATCCAAACCAAACAAAAGCCCAGCTCAGCACATTTGGGGCATGTAAGCAAAGTGATTTACCTCCATTATCTTTCATTTGTATCAGAACAAAAAACTGTTCTTCTTACAGAAAGTTCTTTTATAAATAAGACTTCTTATAACTACAATTTTCAGTTTTCACTAATTTAGAATTTATTTACAAACAGGAACAAGCGGTAAAAAATTAATGGATGGATGGATGTAATAAGAATCAAATTATTAAAATGAACATTTTCAACATTTTGCACAGATTTCTGTAGGTTTTAATACAGCCCACCCCTAAAACCACCGCCACGGCCAATTTATGATTGTGTTTTTGTTGTTTAGCTATCACGGAAAGTAATTTATTTTTTAACATTTTTTCATTGATATTAATCGCTGCCGCTGTATTATCACACCCTTAGTACAGGTTCATAGGTATGTGCGAGGGCAAGTAGAGCCAAATCTATTTGAGGTGTTCATTGACATCACTTTATGTAGAAAAACTGTCAAGCAAGGTGCTACACACATTAGATATGAAAACACAAAGTGATTGGTGCACACGGTTGTCAAGATGGGAGTAATGTTAAATATTCGATCTAAGTTAGCGAATATTGTAATAGACCCTGAAAAAATTGATCCGATTATGACGTGAATTTTCATGCATCACCTAAATCGGAATACTTTACTTTGTCATGCGAAGCACATAGCGTAAACGGAAAAGTGTGTTATTTAACGAGTTTGCTCACTGCAGGTGCTGAAAAAGCAGTGACTTCCGCTGTAAACAAACATGGCTTTGAGCATTTCTGCTTGTCTGACATTGTCACGGTATTTATCATGTTTTTCTTCTGTTCACTACTTTTGTTTTACCTCTCTTTTTTAAATTAAGCTGTTCTTTGCCATTTATGTTGTGATTATGTATGGGTTGCCGCGCGTCTTCATGTTACCACATTCTGCGTATGTGTGTGAGGCTAGCAGTTAGCACTTGGAGTAGCTGTAAGGTCATGAATAAAACAGCTCGTTGAGACGACAACTGGATCACTCGTGTTTACATGAAACATTTTTATACCGGTTAGGCTTTTAAACCGATTATTTGTGTCCATGTGCACATAGCTAGTGCTAGTGTCTCCCATCACCCCTCGATTGGACCATCTCATTGCAAAGAAACAAGGGCTAATTCAGCGTTATGGTGAGTTGTATTTTTTAATGCATTTAATTTCGCTGTATTTATCTGCCACACGTGGAAGGCCGGTATGTGAGAAATAATGCCGACCATAAACCGGTCCCTGGTTCAAAAAAGGTTGGGGACCCCTGTCTTACAGCATGTTTTTGTGTCAACAAAAAAGAGGAAGAAAGAGAGTGTATTGGTCAAGGGAAAAGAGGACAAAGAAGAAGAGTTCTCTCATTTGAATTATTTATTTTGGAGAAAATGCCAGCACGCATCAGTCTGCTTGGCTACTGGCATAAAATCCAGACACATGTCCACCCACACACACACACGCACGCACGCACACACACACACACTTTCACAGGCTAGGGAAGTAAGGAAGCTGTGAAGAAGGGAAGGCGAGAGGGACTGCGTAAGGAGGCGGAGACAGCCATCTGGTGCTTGGCGTTCAAAATCACATTGCCTAAGTAAAGAAATAAGAGAATCGCCTCAGAGGAGAGCTCTAGCTGAGAGTGGATGCTGATCTCTTTCTGGATGTCACATGTTTGTTTTGTCTTTGTACACAATCACTAAAATAAACCTGAGGCAGCCTTGGGGTACTTGACTGACGCCACAACTGTCAATCCATTGTACCCATGAGTGCCATGAGCCCAAGTGTCTGGCTGTCTTTGCCAAGAGTCCAACATTTCTGGCTAATTTCATGCTGGTATAAATGCATGGTTTCACAGTACTGCTGCGGGCGAGTAGCAAGCGGTGTTTAGGAAGCAACTTACAAGAACATCTCTTTTTTAGCAGGGATGCCCAAAGTGGGGCCCATGGGGCAAATTTGGCCCGTCGTGTCATTTTGTTTGGCCCGTTATAAGCTGTCTACCAAATGTAATACATATTCATACTGACCTCTTTTAGGCTGCACAATCATTGAATGCATGTCCGGAAGACTACACTGTGAAAAAGTCTGTTGATTTTACCCTAAAAACCAGGCAGCTCAGTCGCTAGAAATGTACTCTAAATCATCAATGGTACCATATTTACATTTACAGTAATGCCCTATAAAAACAGGGAATCTAGATTTTACGATAAACAAGTAGCCGCTCAGTCGCTAGAATTTTGCGGTAAACATAACAGTGGTACTATTCAACGTATGCTATAGAGTAATGCACTGTAAAAAATGGCCATGGATTTTACGGTAAAAACTGTCAGCTCAGTCACCAGAATTTTAATGTAAAAACAATAGTGGTACTGTTTTTTTCAATTTGCAGTAATGTAGTGTAAAAACCACAATAATTGTTACAGTGAAATACTGGTGACTGAGCTGCCAGTTTGTTTTTTTTAATCGTAAAATCTATGGATTTTTTAGGAACTAGTTACATTTGAATTTAAGAATTTAAGTTGTGACTTTTTGACACGCTATGGAAAAGGATAATCTTGGTCACCGTGCTTCGCCCAAGTCCTATAATGAAAACCTAAATGCTTCGAAATTTTTCACCCTCATACGTCTAATCTGTCTGGGTAAAGTTTGAAAGATGAAATATCTAGGAGGTTATGGGACAACACCTGGAAAGAGCGAAAATATGCAGGAAATGACATTTTGAATGTTTTAATGTTAAAACTAAGATGTAGAGTTGCATGTTAACTGAATTAGGCACATTACTTACATTAATATATAGCGGTATGAGGCTAAATTCCTCACTCATGGTGCTGTTGCATGGTAAAAATCGCTATTTGGCCCACAGACCATTGGCAAACTTAAAAACGGCAAAACATTTTTTAGCAAAAGCTTCAGTTTTGTTGCTTTTGTTTGAGAAGTTACAGTTTTTCAAATGTATGTGCACAGGACTGGTCCGTATTCCCCAAAAACTCATTACAATAAATATGTTCATATCATTCGATTTCGAGTAAGATCTTTTTTTTTTTTGTAAGCACATACAAGCATCTGTACTAACAACTAAAGAAGTTAGTTCAAAATTGTTTTAGCATACTGGGTAAATAACAAAAGAAAGTGGCTTTGAGATGGTCTATAAAACAAAATATATATAGATAGATATACACTACCGTTCAAAAGTTTGGGGTCACCCAAACAATTTTGTGGAATAGCCTTCATTTCTAAGAACAAGAATAGACTGTCGAGTTTCAGATGAAAGTTCTCTTTTTCTGGCCATTTTGAGCGTTTAATTGACCCCACAAATGTGATGCTTCATAAACTCAATCTGCTCAAAGGAAGGTCAGTTTTGTAGCTTCTGTAACGAGCTAAACTGTTTTCAGATGTGTGAACATGATTGCACAAGGGTTTTCTAATCATCAATTAGCCTTCTGAGCCAATGAGCAAACACATTGTACCATTAGAACACTGGAGTGATAGTTGCTGGAAATGGGCCTCTATACACCTATGTAGATATTGCACCAAAAAACAGACATTTGCAGCTAGAATAGTCATTTACCACATTAGCAATGTATAGAGTGTATTTCTTTAAAGTTAAGACTAGTTTAAAGTTATCTTCATTGAAAAGTACAGTGCTTTTCCTTAAAAAATAAGGACATTTCAATGTGACCCCAAACTTTTGAACGGTAGTGTATAAAGAACCACCATTACATGTTATGTAGACCACAAGGAAGTGTTTTTAAATGTAGAAAATCATAATATGACCCCATTAAGTAAAAGAAAGCCAACATAATGATGTGCCAGATATTATTTCAATACTGGTGGCCAAACCTAAGTATAAGAAGCTGTCAAGCTATTATTCATTCACCAATAAAGATATTTACACTATTGCATCAGTGGTCACGTCCACTACAGCCAACTGGCTAGCATTAGCAGAAGTAGCACCATGTTTTTTACACATCTTTTGGGTGACACGTAGTCATCAAATCTGGAAAAAACAACAACAACAAAAACAACACATTACCTGACCCGTAGAAGTATTTGGAAAATAATCAGCTCTCTAGTGTGGAGTTAATTTTGTATTTTTTTGGCACGTGTGTTTGAGGTGGCCGCTTCGATATTTGAGTCAAAGTGTCCGAGAGGCAGGCAGAGAGTTGGCCAAAGAAGGGTGCAGGACTGCCAACTAAAGGTGAGTGTTTTGTGAAGTGCACACATTGAGTCCCATTACGTCAATTTCCGTGACTTTCAGTGTGTAATAGTAGATAGCGTTTTTATTGGCCAATTCCGTGATTCTGTCCGCTATCATAGGGCCCTAGATAAGTCCAAGTCACAGCTAACATTTATTCCCCTCCCCTCTGCTGCGCATTGAGCTCCAAAGTTGGTCATTGTAATCATAATCTAGGATTCTGTTTACTTCTGCGGTACCTTGAAACTGGATGTGGAACGGGAGAAAGTACACTCTGATTGACTATTGTCACAGATATTTCCGCAGTGTTTGATCAAATTAATATATACTCAAAGCTAAGGATGTAATGGTATCAACATTTCATGGTACGATATTATTGTGGTATATGTAAATAAATGATAAATGGGTTATACTTGTATAGCGCTTTTCTACCTTCAAGGTACTCAAAGCGCTTTGACAGTATTTCCACATTCATCCATTCACACACACATTCACACACTGATGGCGGGAGCTGCCATGCAAGGCGCTAACCAGCAGCCATCAGGAGCAAGGGCACAACGGACGTGGCTAGGATGGTAGAAGGTGGGGATTGAACCCCAGTAACCAGCAACCCTCCGATTTCTGGCACAGCCACTCTACCAACTTCGCCACGCCGTCCCCCCCAAAAAAGACTTAAAAATGTTATAGTGTGTTACATGAAGAGGCAAGTATGTTTAGGATAAACACATTTACTATAATTGAACACAAACATAATGCTCAAATGTTGTAATCATACTACAAACATGTATTTTGAAGTGCAAAGAATTGTGCAGGAACAAATAATAAAAACAACTTACTGTCGAGTGTCTTTAAAGTGATATTGTAAACATTCAATGTTAAAACAATAATGTTCACTTTGGTGTCTTTCAACTTTTACTTTTTGAGAAGCAGTGTCCTCCACAGTGGACATGTTTATATCAGTCTAGAAAAAGCTGTTTCTCAAAAAAGTTAACTAACAATTTAACTTTTAATAGTGTAAATACCTCACAAATTGATGTTTGACTTTGCTGGCTTCAAATGTATTTTCTGGGTGATGGTTTCTGAGGTGGCGACTTGTCCAGGGCGTATCTTGCCTTCCGCCCGAGTGTAGCTCGATAGGCTCCACTTGTAAACATGTTAGCATATTTGCTAATGCTAATGACGCTAGCTAGATCACAATACGATAACACGTACAAATATGCATGAAATCACTACTATCAAACATGAGATGGTTTAATAAGTATGAATTGTTTTAGTTATATTGTAAAACTTACAAACGTTGTTCAGATGCATTAAGAAACCATAGGAGTAGAAACGCTGTGGACGACTAGAAGACGGAACGGCACTTGTACTTCCGGTGCAAAGCACTAAACAGAAGGAAATACTGAGGATGTTCAACTAGCAGCACCTGCAGTGAGAGAACTCATCCAAAAGATGACGTCATAGTGCAAACAATTACACACCTTTTGAGTGCCAGTTGGGTGTTTTCCGAAAATCATTTATTGAATACAAAAACATTATGGCTGTTGGCGACGAAAAATCCATAAATTAGGCGCACAGTATTAAAAATTTAAAAAGTAGCGGCTTATAGTCCGAAAAATACAGTATTTGCATCTACAGATCCAGGAAGTCAAGGGCATTTCAACCTTTTCCACAAATATTTGGAACTTTTGTTTTGCATGCAGGCGGGCTAACATGTTGGTCTGTATTAAGAAAATGTTGTCAGATGTTGCATGCTGTGAAGAAGTTTATTTCAGGCGGCAGGAGACAGTAGGGGAGCCTACTCAGACTATAGAGCTCTAATTATCATGTCAGGGCTTCACTGTCACATTGCTGTGTTGGAGGGGAAACCACAGCTACAGGGTCTTTTTCATGTGCGTATCGTGTCATACATCCTTGCATCTGAACACGCGACTGTGAGCTAACCACACTGCATTGGAAGAAATCAGAAAGAGCTGTGAGAATGTGTCCAACTTCTGCTTCTCACTTCAAAAAAGGCCACAGCGACACAGAGTTCACTATCGCCATCATTGCTCGTCTATGACGTGCGATTGTTGTATATTTCTAGGGGACGCGTTAAGTGTTTGTGTGATTATTACTAAGATGCAGCAGAAAAATGATCGATCTGGAGCAAAAAAGCAAAATGAGGTGAAACATTCAATCATTTGTTTACATCTTCTATATCAGGGGTCGCCAACCCGTCGATTGTGATCTACAAGTCAATCAATCTTTGGGACCCTACCGGTCGATCACGAAAATATTAGGAAAAAAAAAGTATCACACCCCCAGAGAGTGACCAACAGACTTATGTATTTATTTATTTACAGACATAATTTAATATTATTATTCCTTTAATATTATTATGACATTATTGTTCCTTTTGTTAATGTCAGAGTCCGTTCTGCAAAAAGGTCATCCCTAGAAGCGTACATCTTATGGATAGGGACCCACAGTTAAAATACACATCATCATATAATATACGAAATACAGTACAATACAATTCATTTCAAAATCTACCCACCCGATACTCATTTCCAATTTCATACGAACCTACCAACAGGTTGACATTTATAGAGAAGGAAGCTTTAAATCCACCAAATCAGTCTTGATATCTTATTATTCAAATTTGAAATAAAAAAATTGCATCTTGAAGATTTGCGATAATCTTATTATACATACAGAGGTCAAGACCAAAATTATGCGACTAATGTGAAACCCTCAGCCATGGGTGTGCTACATATACTAAGCAAATACATTTAGCTTAAAATGCTTTTTAAATATGTTTAAAGAATGTAATTCTTTTAAAGGGCTATTAATCTCATTCCAGATCA
>NC_084749.1:30586555-30746555 GCF_033978785.1 Entelurus aequoreus | reverse complement strand
TTACTCTTTTCTGACTTACAAATGTTGTTATAATGTTGGATATTCGTGGTAAACAATGCCAGTGTCAAATCATAAAGTTCCTGGATTTGGGTGCAATTTTGGATGCCTCTGAACGCTGTTTTGCGGTCTTTTTTTTTTTAACAGTGGGCACACTGTGACATCACAATGTGACCTACATACTTCTGTGGGCATCCTAGTACACGCTTTCTGCCTGGATGGCCCCTCCTCTCTCCTCAGCTCTCTGAGCCAAGACTGTTTGCTTGTGTGCCATTCCTTCTTGTCTCATGCCCTTGCTCCTGCTTTAATATCAACAAAAGTAAAATATGTTCTGTTATGTTATTGGTCCAGTGCAAGGTTGGATTAGCCGCTGAACTCCAGCCAACAAAAATGGCGCCATTGTAACATTACCACTTGGCTTGAGGGACCATAAAATAGAAGGTAGAATGGAGTATTAATTTCATCTATTTGTGACATGCGTACAAAAACACCGACGAATGACATGCAGTGACATACATGCTGGTAAATGCAGCTTTTTGATACTGCTCTTTATGGATCAGAGAGTGGGCATGTGTACCTATTGTTGTGACCGATGAATTTATATACTGTTTATAAAGTTTTATGTGTCTGAAAAAAAAAGTTGTTTAGAGTTTAGAGTTTGAGTTTATTTCGAACATGCAAGCATACAACATGATACATCACAATTTCCAGTTTCTCTTTTCAACATGTTCGAAAAGGAGTAGGAAGAAGCAGAGCTTATTTAATCCTACCCCTTTTCTTTACATAACAGTTGCTGAAACTTTTTTATTCACTTCCTGTTCTCAATTTATTCACAATAAACTCCATAGGTAATCACAATAAAAATAAATAAATAAATAATAGTAAGAATTTAATAATAATAATTGGTGAAGAAAGTCATATTTCATATGATGAGATAAGTAAGATTACTTTAAGAATGAATGAATGGATGGATGAAATAAATTGAGAATATTTGTCATGGTTCTTCTTCTTTGTACTTTGTAAACACTTTAAGTTTGAAGAGTTTCTTGAAGTGGATCATATTAGTACATTGTTTGATTGCTTTGCTTAATCTATTCCATAATTTAATTCCACATATTGATATACTGAAGGTCTTAAGTGTTGTACGTGCGTACAAATGTTTTAAATTACATTTTTCTCTAAGATTATATTTCTCCTCTTTTGTTGAGAAGAATTGTTGTATATTCTTGGGTAGCAGGTTATAGTTTGCTTTGTGCATAATTTTAGCTGTTTGCAAATTCACTATGTCGTGGAACTTAAGTATCTTTGATTCAATAAATAAAGGATTTGTATGTTCTCTATATCCAACATTATGTATTATTCTAACTGATCTTTTTTGTAACACCGTTAATGAATGAAGTGTACTTTTGTAATTATTTCCCCATATTTCTACACAGTAGTTCAGATATGGTAACACTAGTGAGCAGTAGAGAATATGAAGTGATTTTTTGTCTACAACATGTTTTGCTTTATTCATTATTGACGTGTTTCTTGCTACTTTATGTTGTATATTTTTTACGTGAGATTTCCAGTTCAATTTATCATCAATCATTATACCTAGAAATTTGGTTTCATTTACTCTTTCAATTTCTATTCCGTCTATTTGTATTTGTGTTTGACTTTCTCTTCTACTGTTACCAAATAGCATTATTTTAGTTTTACTAAGATTCAACGATAGTCTGTTTTTGTCAAACCATCTTTTTAATTTGTTAATTTCTTCTGTTATTATTTGTATTATCTCCTGTGTGTTCTCTCCTGAACAAAACGCTGTTGTATCATCCGCAAATAATACTAACTTTAAATCTTTTGTAACTTTACAAATGTCATTTATATAGAGATTGAATAATTTAGGTCCTAATATTGATCCCTGAGGTACACCACAGGATATATTTAGCGTTGTAGACATGTGTTCGCCTAGCTTCACGTATTGTTTCCTGTTCGTTAGATAACTTCTTATCCAGTTTAAGACTAACCCTCTGATGCCATATCGTTCTAGTTTTTTGATTAAAATATTGTGATTAATTGTGTCAAATGCTTTAGTTAGATCCATAAAAACTGCTGCTGCACATTTTTTTTACTGTCTATTGCATTGGTAATTTCTTCTGTAATTTCAATTAAAGCCATTGAAGTTGAGACATTAGCTCTGTATCCATATTGGTTCTCTTTGAGTATTCTATTTTTATTTATGAAACTTTCTAATCTGTTATTGAACAGTTTTTCAATGATTTTAGAAATTGTGGAAGTAAAGAAACAGGTCTATAATTTGTAAATTGATGTTTATCTCCAGTCTTATAAATTGGTGCAACTTTAGCTATTTTCATTTTGTTTGGGAATGTACCTGTTTGAAATGATAGATTACTAATATACCTGTACATTAATGGTCCTGAGATCTCTTCTATAACCTTTTTTATCGTTTCCATATCAATTCCGTTACAATCAGTTGAAGTCTTAGATTTGTAGTGATGTTCGTATTCTAGATACATATTACAACATTGTACATTTTCAAAAAATAAATTCTGATACTTTTGGAAAAGGCGAGGCATGGAGGGGTTAGGTTATCTAAAGGGAACGCCTCCACACATGAAACGTTTGCAAAATATGACTGTGGAGCAAAATGGATGCAACATTTACACCTAAGCATATCCAATACATATTATCTATTACAGACCACAAGGAAGTGTGTTAAATGTAGATTAGAATAATCATAGGTTAACTTTGATTGTTTTTGTCAGCTCTTAGATGAGTTAGGAGATACATAATCTTCACCTCTCACAGGAAGTAACTGGTCATTCACAAGAGATATGTTAACAGGTCTGAATAATTTTTTCCAGCCAATTTAAGGTTTTTTCTTATGGTTGTTGGCCAATGCACGTATTTCTGAGGAACAGTTTCCTGTTTAACAGCAGCTCACTATTCCAATATGTAGTGAGTTGCTAAATAATGCAAGGAGGCTAATGGCTACTAATGGAAATTTTTAACTAATGACAACAGCAAAGCGTAAATAGATCATGTTTCCACCGTGGTAGCAGCGGACCTTTCAAAAACACATTGAATAGCTTAGCAGTGTTGCCAGACGGGAAGTAGTGAAGAACTATAACAGGAGCTCAAAATCATTCCATTTTTTAACCAACCATTTATATTTCCACTAGCATAATACATTGTCGAAGTGCTCCCGTCTTGCAATGTACAATGAGAAATAGGATAAAAATAAAATAAAACATTTACGTTATCTTGCTTGTGGAAACACATTTTTTCTCAATTGTTTCCTTCTTTTTTATTCACCCTTCCAGTAGACTACTTATCATCAAAAGGTGCTTCTATACCAAAACATGAGTAGCATATTTTATTATTTCTAAATAAATTGCCCACTTCATGCATGTTTTCATGGGGCGGTATAGCTCTGTTGGTAGAGCAGCCGTGCCAGCAACTTGAGGGTTGCAGGTTCGATCCCCGCTTCCGCCATCCTAGTCACTGCTGTTGTGTCCTTGGGCAAGACACTTTACCCACCTGCTCCCAGTGCCACCCACACTGGTTTAAATGTAACTTAGATATTGGGTTTCACAATGTAAAGCGCTTTGAGTCACTTGAGAAAAAGCGCTATATAAATGTAATTCACTTCACTTCACTTTCTTCAACAGGTATTCGCTCAAATGTAATGGATGAGTCATTTTCTCCATTGTCCATATTTCCTGTGTAAGGTCTAGCCACATATTCCGTGTAGGGGGTTTGACTTTATACCCGTCTTTTAATGGCTTTCCGAGAAGCTGTAAAAAGCACTTTAGCCAAATAAGGATCCGCTGTCCATACCACTGACATTGTGTCCAATATCCATATTTACACATGTCATTGGAATATTATATCCCAGCCCTTTGCACATAACTGAGTTACTTCTTCAACAAAATTATTTCAGTTTTGCACAACTCCATAAAACATGTGTATAATGTGAATTTAGGGAGCCACATTGTCTCTAACATGGCTGAGGTTGACAATTTTTTACTTTGAATTTTAGGTGCAATAAAAAACATTCCTCAGATGTAATTTTCCCATTTTAATTCATCTTCCTATTTTGATTTCAGATACAATGTTGAATTACCATTATGCAACACAAGACTCATAAAACCTGGATATACATTTATTAGACATAGGGCCTGATCTACTAAGATCCAAATACCACGCATTAAACAGCGCGTTCAAACTATAAAATTCCACCCTATCTAAAAGTGTTTGTTGCTTGTACTACACAGCTTTAAAACACTAATTTACTGTACATTAGTCCTGGGCAATATACATATATATTTATATATATATATATATATACACACGCCAATTTAAAGAATACAAAATATATTTTTTCCCACTTGCTCCGGCATACTTTTTGCCCTTAGGATCTTCCGTAGCTTGTGCCGTGCCCCTTACTTCCTTAGCGGCACATCTGGCAAAACATGGCTAATGCTATTGCTAACAAGAGCGAGACGTCAGTACTTTGGTTTTGCGGCAACAGGAGTGGAGTAAATGACTGCAGACGGCAAAGTGTTTAAAAAAGGCAGCAGAACAACAAATATTTTCCTGCATCTGAAACCGAAGCCTCTAGCAGATTGAGGGAAATGCAACTGTTTATGAGACCGCAACAAACAAACTCCCGCTAAAAGCAGCTTAATGAGGTGCAATCATTTACACTAGGTATGTATGATGATCAGTGTTCTGATGTAACGTGGCACCCTACTTTTGATGTGGTTTTATGTAAACCTGATAGCGTCAGATGCACAGTAAGTTCGATGCAGGAAATATAATTTTACTAATTGAAGCAACAACCAGCAATAACACGAAAATGAACTTGATATCAAATAGTAAGAGGCAACATCACACACAGTAGACAACCAACACACACACATACACACTACTACTATATACGAGGGAACAAATCAATGATTGAAGTGACAAGCTTGAGCCTGCAATCCAAACAATACCCTTTGTGGACCACAATTTATGACAGCCATGGAAGCACATTCAATCTCTTAATTAACCACAGGTAACACAATCCAGTGAAAACATTCAACAGAGCTGCCATAACTGCCAACAAACTGCCAGTTCTTAGCTAACAAACACAACTGAGCGAATGCTGCTTTGTCTGGGGGCTGACGTCACATGTCACTTGGCAACACTTGCCTTATAAAGGCACACAAACACGCAGACTCTGCTCTATTATGAATATTTTTTTAAAAAAATTTTAAAGTAACAATTACTTTCCCTAGTAATTGATCAAACTTATGAAAGAGTAATTATTTTATTAATTCAATTATTTTTTTGGTAAAGTAACAAAGAACTATAATTATTTACTTTTTAAAAGTAATTGTCTTAACACGGATGATGATACCATGTATACTGACCGAAAAAATAACCGCAACACTTTTGTTTTTGCTCCCATTTTGAACTAAAAAATTTAAAACTTTTGTTGTATACACAAAATACCTATTCCTCTCAAATATTGTTTAAAAAATCAGTCTAAATCTGTGTTTGTGAGCATTTCTTCTTTGCCAAGATAATCCATCCCACCTCAGAGGTCTGCCATATCAAGAAGCTGATTAAACAGCATGATTACTGCACAGGTGTGCCTTAGGCTGCCCACAATAAAAGGCCACTCTGAAATGTGCAGTTTTATAACGCAAATGCCACAGATGTCGCAAGTTTTGGGGGAGCGTGCAGTTGCCATGCTGACTGAATAAATGTCCACCAGAGCTGTTGCCCGTGAATTAAATGTTAATTTCTCTACCATAAGCCTACTCCAAAGGCGTTTCAGATAATTTGGCAGTACATCCAACCGGCCACACAACCGTAGACCACGTGTAACCACACCAGCCCAGGACCTCCACATCTAGTAGGTGCACCTCCATGATTGTTTGAGACCAGCCACCTAGACAGCTGCTGCAACAATCATAACCAAAGAATTTCTGCACAAACTGTGAGAAACCATCTAAGGGAAGCTCATATGCATGCTCGTCGTCCTCATCGGGGTCGTGACCTGACTGCAGCTCGTCGTTGTAACCGACTTGAGTGGGCAAATGCTCACATTCGATGACGTTTGGCACGTTGGAGAGGTGTTCTCTTCACGGATGAATCCCGGTTTTCCCTGTTCAGGGCAAATGGCAGAAAGTGTGTGGCATCGTGTGGCAGAGCGGTTTGCTGATGTCAACGTTGTGAATCGAGTGGCCCATGGTGGGGTGGGGTTATGGTATGGGCAGTCGTATGTTATGGATACATTTTATTGATGGCATTTTGAATGCACAGAGATACCGTGACGAGATCCTGAGGCCCATTGTTGTTCCATTCACCGGAGACCTTCACCTAATGTTGCAGCCTAACAATGCACGGCCCCATGTTGCAAGGATCTGTACACAATTCCTGGAAGCTGAAAAAAATCCCAGTTCTTGCATGGCCTGCATACTCACCGGACATGTCACCCATTGAGCATGTTTGGGATGCTGTGGATCTGTGTATGCGACAGCGTGTTCCAGTTCCTGCCAATATCCAGCAACTTGGCACAGCCATTGAAGAGGAGTGGACCAACATTCCACAGGCCACCATCAAAAACCTGATTAACTCTATGCGAAGAAGATGTGTTTCACTGTGTGAGACAAATGCTGGTCACACCAGATACTGACTGCTTTTCTGACCATCCTCCCCCATACCCTCAATAAAGTAAAACTTCACATTTCAGAGTGGACTTTTATTGTGGGCAGCCTAAGGCACACCTGTGCAGTAATCAAGCTGTTCAATCAGCATCTTGATATGCCACACCTGTGAGGTGGGATGGATTATTTTGGCAAAGAAGAAGTGCTCACTCACACAGGTTTAGACAGATTTGTAAACAATTTTTGAGAGGATTAGATTTTTTGTGTATATAGTAAATGTTTTACATCTTTGATTTCAACTCATGAAAAATGGGAGTATATGATAAAAAAGAAGCACAGTTGAAAACTGGGTTTAGACCGTCATGAGACAGGTTAGTTTTACCCTACTGATGTGTTGTTGCAATAGTAATTTGTTGTTGCAATGAGTAAAGCAGTCGCTATGCACAACGCCAAGATGTTGAATGGAAAAGCCTGCGTTCATCCACTTACTAAAACTATAGTCCTCTCAATGTTTTACTTGAATATGTGTTTGCATACAATATACAATGCTACATTTGTGTTTACAGAAGTATTTTATTCAAGACAGAAGTTTGAAAATGATTCCATAAAAAATACAATTTGTGTCTGGTCTAAAAAGAACAACAATATACAAATTGTAATTTTGCTAAGAGTAAGATGCAGTCTATGCAGTGTAATTTCAAACTATTAGTTTTCGATCAAATAAAAAACATGTTTTAAATTATCTCTGTCATTTGTGTTCATTGGTTTCTTTAAAAAAACGGGGGGAAAAATCAGAAATCCATTTTTTGTGAAAAAATCTGAGATTTTATTTTTAGGCCATATCACCTCGTCATACTGCACATTAATGTTATCATCGGCCTTTTTTTTTAAAGTACATTTTGAAACTACAACGGAACCTACTCTTTTAGCGCGCTGAATGTGCGAACTGGGAGATGATGTCACTAACTGCGAGCGTGCGCTGCAATGTTCCAGACGCAAGAAAATGCATATTGCAATAAGTTTTGTTTTAAAAAAAAATGAAAACACAGAAGTCATTGTGAAAAACGCCAGCAGACACTAAAACGCATCAATTTAATTTGTTTTAATAAGCCCCTTAAGTCATCCAGCAGCTATAAAATTATAAAATAATATTGCTGAATAGACAACACGGTATGTCTAATTTTTTTTGGACAGTCCATATATGTTGACAATCATACGTAGGAGAGCTGCAACGTGATCGCCTTGTTTCTCAAAGCAATTTCTACGCAACTGCCAGTTTGCACGTCCTTTCTAGGCGTACTAAATATAGAACATGGGCTGCAGAACAGTTTTAGTCTTGATGAGTCACAATGCGTGTGCTAAATCATATTTGCATTTTCTCCTCCCAGTACTGTGGGCATTCTGATGATCAGCATATATTCTGCATATACATGAAGACAGGCACGTTAAATAGATTGCACTCCTTATTTTGCTCATTTATGGGCGCGCAAGCTTAGTAGATTAGCTTTGCGTGTGTCATAGAATTTGCACGTGTTTTAATACATACTAAGTTGCAAAGCTTTAGTAGATCAGGCCGTTATTGTTAGGTTTACTGTATATGCATTCAACATCACATTCATCACTGAATTCCTCGGTTTATGTACTTGGCATTTTCACTTCTTTAAAATAGTAGAATCTAAATTGTAAATATCTGAACAGATTGGAATCCAAATTTGTCTTTCAGGGTTTGAAAACTCTTCAATTCCTAAATTTCAATTACAGTACTTATTTGTTTAATATATTTCATTGTTTACTATTTGAAGTTAACATCCCCTTCTTCTGGCTTAATTTGGATGTCAAAGGCTATCCATTTTAGCACTTCCTGGTCTTTTCTTAATTTAAATTGTCTGATAGATATAAAGGCAGCACGGTGGCAGAGGGGTTAGTGCGTCTGCCTCACAATACGAAGGTCCTTAGTAGTCGTGAGTTCAATCCCGGGCTCGGGATCTTTCTGTGTGGAGTTTGCATGTCCTCCCCGTGACTGTGTGGGTTCCCTCCGGGTACTCCGGCTTCCTCCCACCTCCAAAAACATGCACCTGGGGATAGGTTGATTGGCAACACTAAATTGGCCCTAGTGTGTGAATGTTGTCTGTCTATCTGTGTTGGCCCTGCGATGAGGTGGCGACTTGTCCAGGGTGTACCCCGCCTTCCGCCCGATTGTAGCTGAGATAGGCTCCAGCGCCCCCCGCGACCCCGAAGGGAATACGCGGTAGTAAATGGATGGATGGATGGATGGATGGATGATAGATATAATCCACATTTCCAATGTGTCAGAAGATATGCTTATTTTATTTTTGATAACCAAGGGAATTTCCTGGTTGCCTGAAAGTGATTGATAAAATATTTTGGGTTGTCTTCGACTAAGGATTTTCATAGTCAAATCTGATTTGTTAGATTTTGTCCATAGTCCACTATCAGTCAAATCTATGACCCTGTTTTTTAAGAGAAATAAGCGGATTGTGATTATAGTAGTGTATACTAACTGGCCACTAGGTGCACTAGGTGTATAACGTCACATGCTGCAGATTCGTGTATAAAGAGAGTATGGCCAAATAATTTTAGGCGATCTCTTCAATAATTGGTCAAACGGCAATCACGTGAGTACAAGGCACCCTGACTGCTACCAACTTTGAGCTGAATGCTATGTGTTTGCGGCACTTCCAAGTCAGTTTTTCGACGTGTATGACTGCCCTGTTGTGCAGAACGGGGCTGCTGCACCCGCGAGAATTGTGGATAGCTTTTACATCCCTTTCCCAACAACCCGGAAAGAAGACAAGTATGGAAAGTTAAGGTTTGCGAACAACACTGGAGAAGCACCGATTACAGCGTCTTGCGCCAGGTAAACACACGACATCTACATTTTGTTCAGGACAGAACACATAGAAGCTAATACAAATAATAAAAGAAGACATTAACAAATTAAAGAGATTGTTTGACAAAAACAGACTATCTTTGAATCTCAGTCAAACTGAAATAATGCAATTCGTTAACAGTTTAAGAGAAAGTCAAAGACAAATAGACATTGAATGGGTAAAATAAACCACATTTTGGGTGTAATAATAGATGAGGAATTGAACTGGAAAAATAATATATAAATATACAACACAAGGTGGCAAGAAATATGTGAATAATGAATTAAGCAAAGTATGTTGTGGACCAAAAATCACTCCATATTCTTTACTGCTCGCTAGTTTTACTATATCTGAGTTATTGTGCAGAAATATGGAGACATAACTACAAAAGTACACTTATTCACTTACCATGGTACAAACAAGAAAGGTCAGTTAGAATAATACATACTGCGTGATACATACATTGCTAAAAGGGATTTTGGCTTTTAGTCAGAAGAACAAATTATAGAACTAATTGTCCAAGTAAGAAGAGTTATGACAACTTCAACTAGAAAAAGCGTGGAAACTCATAAATCCTTAGTAATAAGTTCAGTTGACTTCAGAAAGTAAGTCAAGGTGTGCCTTTCAACAAACACGCATGCGCCAGCAATGTGACGTCACGCGCAGTGTTGAACCTTGAAAATCTGACAAAATAAGCTCAACCAACACCTTTTGTAGTTCTCTTAAGTAATGTTTTCTGTTGAACATTACATGATAAAAATGAGATAGGATAGGATAGACTTTTATTTATCCCACAATGGGGAAATTACAAATTACGAGTAGCATCAATTGTTTCCATATGGGCGGCATGGCTCAGTGGGTATATAGAATCTTATAGAATGTCAGGCTGTAAACGGAGGGTTACTGGTCCGATCCCAGCCTGGTCAAGCTCTTGTCGAGGTTCCCCGCTCTTGATAGCTCAAGGTTAGCGCTTTGTGTGTATAACTTGATGAATGCGTAAATACGATAATGTATGTACACAATGTGTACATATACTCAGGTATAGTGACGCGCTATATACTGTAAATACAACTGTATGAATAGAGCTATATAAATACAGACCATTTACAATGTTGAACCAACTCAACTTATAGTTGTAGGAACTTGATAAAATATATTGAACCAACTTTTTTTTTTAATTATCTCAACTAATATTTTCAAATTCATCTTATATCAGAATGAACGTCAACTCATGTTTTGAAGTGTGATATACTTGACGCTGTAGGTTGACTCAACTTAACTCAGTCGAAGGAACAAGATGACATGACAGTTATGTTGAGTCAAACTTTTTTTTTTTACTTCACACAAAAGTCACAATTTTCTCCATGATTTTTGGTACAAAGATAATGAAAATTTTTGGCAAAATGAGCGTAATATGTTTTGGGGTTTTTTGGTCGTTCTGTGTATTTTTTACATTTATTGCACCGTCAGAAGCGTGTTAAAGTGCCTGCTGGTCAAGAAACACTGCAGGAATGTAGCAGCAGAGTGCGTCAAATACGGTGAAAAAATTATACTTTCACGAAATAAAAGCATGTTCTATTGTACGTTTATGAGCTGGAGTATGTTTAGAGCTTTATGTACACAGATTATTTGGGTTTATTTTGTCAGAAAAACTAACGTCAAAACAACAGCTATCGCATACATCCGGGCACAGCTGCACATGTCATTGGTAGTAAAAATGGCACATGTTTAGTTGGCCAGGCGCTCTTTATGCATGACTGACATGCTACAAATCTAACTGCTATACCATGATTATTTCAGATAATTTTAAAAGAAATAGTCTTTCATTAAAGTGACATACAGTATCGGAGATCGCATTTGCTACTTTTTCTATCTTAAAAAATAAGCTAAGCCACTCTGATAAAAAAATAAACACGATAGAGATTGGATTGTATAGTGACTGCTCTGCTCTGGCACTGCACCAACAAGACATTAAACTTGACTAAATAGAGGAAGTAAAAGTCGTATACAAAATTTCTGTAGGGATTATTACCTTTACAGCATAGAACTACACTTGCAAGGCGATACACCTCAATGGCAGGATTTGGCCGGCCAAAGGGCGCGCAGTGGTATGAAGAACTTTGTGTTTGAATGCGGCGCATCCCGACAAGCACGGTCTCCCATTTCAATCAAAATTTACTTATATAGCCCTTAATCACAAATGTCTCAAAGGGCTGCACAAGCCACAACGACATCCTCGACTCAGATCCCACATCAGAGCAAGAAAAAACTCAACCCAATAGGAACAACAAGAAACCTTGGAAGGGACCGCAGATGTGGGGATCCCCCCCCTGGGTGACCTGTGCAATGGATGCCGAGTGGATTCGGTTAATAACGTGAGAGTTCGGTCCATAGTGGGGCAAGCAGGGGATCCTCTTGCATGTATACACGTAGAGGCGCAGAGACGTCACCGACTGATGCATAAGGAGTGGACACCCCGGGTCCCGACTTTAATGTAAAAGTCTACTCCATTGGGAGACCAGCAGGGGATCATCTTGAATGGAGACAAGTCAGCAGCGCAGAGACATCACCAACTGATGCAAAGAGGAGTGGTCCATCCTGGGTCCCAACATAGTGTAGGGAGGATGAAAACATCCTCCGAACACTACTAGTAAAATATCCTTGTATGCATGCAAATAGTTTTTAGAGCGCTGTGGGAGGCCAAAACACAAAGACAGCCGTTTTAGACACGTGACAACACACAAGGAAGCAGTTACCGGACGCAGCAATCGTTTTTTTAGTGACAGCCAAAATTGTAGGCAGATAAGAATATTTGTTTACTCTCCAAAAACTATTTGTCTACACTCAAGAGTCTTTAACTAATTATGAAAGGAATCGATCCATCCTCCCAACAAAAGCGGCAGTGTCAGCAGGTACTTAACTCCGCCGAGAGGGGTTTAAAGTCTGACAATTCACTGGGATGTTGATAGTCAAATCAGACTCCTTTGAATAAAATAGTCAAATCTTTGATGATTTGAAGAAGTTCCTTAAAATTTCCATCCGATTTTTTTTACTTGGTATTTCTTTCTTGAATCATTTGGTTAAGTATTGCATTCGTCCCTTGTCCATGCTTTGTCCTCCACCTTCTTAAGGGAGTACCATCCATTCTGCAATTGTGCCATATTCTTGAGAAAAGACAAAAGAAAACTACTGCCTTAAATTAATTTGCTATATTTGCTAGGATAATTCTACTGTCTAGCAAAGTAACACAAATGGAGTGATCATGACTACTTCAAAGAAACACAAGTGGCAATTATTCATTGTGCATCAGGGTAACATTAGTGTACAAATGAAATAATGCTGCAGTTCACCCTTCAAACATACTTAAGGTCTTGAAGCCTGGACTGATATAACAAGCATAGTTGATTTTAGCGAATTGCAACTACCAATGTACATGTGCAGTGCAGATTTTTTTCTGTTGCAACTATGGGTTTGAATAAAACAGAGTTGAAGGCCAATGTTCTGAGCATGAGAACTGATTGTTGCCACCAGTTCTCAATCAACCTCCTCCTACTTGCATGCACTCATTTGGTGCCTCCGGTCTGAACAGAGGATGCATGGAGGGAACGAGACAGGAAAATGGATATGTGTGTCAAGGAGTGGGTCGATAGGCCATTATCATCAGCAGGCATTAAATAAACTGCATGGAAATGATGTGAATCACTCTACCACTTCAGGGATAGTTGGATGGATGTAAACAGAGTACTGTAGAAGTGAAGCGGAGATGGAGACAAGGGAAAAAGCTGGCTAGAGGACTGAATGAGGAAGAAAAACAAATGAAAACTTGCTTATCATTATTCTTGTGTGCAGAGAATAAATATGACCCGGGAGATAGCGGGTAAAATGTAAAACTTATTACATCAAAATTATTCAACAAGGTTTGTGTGCAAATTGTATGCGGGCTATCAACTTTGTGTGCTTGGGTGAGTAACGAGCTTTCTGCATCCGTACTCACATTTTATGAAGTATTCAATCTTCATATATATCCAGTCAGTCACGCCAAAGAAACTGACGATGGATGATTGTACTTTGACTGTGCACTTACAGGATCTTTTTATGCAAAAAAAATGTGGTCTTTGGCACCGCCATCATAAAATAATTGTAATAAGGAGTCAGTTGAAACTTGTACAACAATAGTCGAAGTGACTTTTAGAAAGAAAAATACATTACATTCCATTTATGTACTGTATCTGAGCATTGTTTAAAGGGGAACTGCCCTTTTTTGGAAAAGCCTATTATTTACAATCCTTATGAAAGACAAGAAGACAAAAGTAGTTTTTTTCTTGCATTCTAATTTGTAAAAATCAGCTCATTTTAGTGGCTAGCAATGCAGCAAATGGAAGCAACCCATTCTACCTCTAAACTACCGGTACTTATAAAATCTGAAAACCACCAACAATACTTCACTTACCTTCTGTAACCTGTATAATTACCAAGCTGTAGCGACATTGTTATTGTAAGAGCGAACACTAAAGAACTATTTTTCTAGCATAGTAGCACATCGCCTTGTGACGGCATGCTACGGCATTAGCCCTAAGCTAGCTTTTGTGTCAGCACCTGAATGGCTTTTGAGTTTGTAATGCACAACACAACGGGTTAGGACACCAATATGTACTGACTGAAAAACATGAACAATTATGTTACAGTATCTGTAAAGTATTAACACACATTTCATGTTTTGTTTGTACACAGCTGGCTCGTCAGTGTATGTAGTTGTACTAAAGACGCATGGTGTGTTGCATGTATCATGATCAATATTATCGTGACTTACTCGATTGGACAATTGTCTGTTTGGTCAAACTGGCCAGGTACGTTTTTTCCAGTTGATTTTGGGTAAGCATGCCATTTATGTCGGCATTTCACCCTCTCTTCTTGCTTGCTTCTATAACCAGCAGTTCATCCTCTGTATGTTCAGGTTTAAAAAGATAAGGTTGTGAATCCTCATTTGTCTAAAAATAGTCATCTTTGTCTGCCATGATTACAACACACTTGCGTCGCATCTTGCAAGCGTTTTTTAAATCATATTTAGAATCCTAAAAAAAAGGATGTGTGTTCTTGTCCCTCATAATGATTGTGAAGTGTGTACGATAGGCAAAATTCCAGTTCCCCTTTAAGATTTAATATAGTACAGCACGGGGTCAACAGGCGTGTTGTTGCAATGTCAGCAGTCACGTAGGGACTGTGGTTTCAAGGTGGGTAATGAACAATTTACCAGTCAATTTAGTTTCCACCCACTCACACACACACACACACACACACACACACACACACACACACACACACACACACACACACACACACACACACACACACACACACACACACACACACACACACACACACACACACACACACACACACACACACACACACACACACACACACACACACACACACACACACACACACACACACACACACACACACACAACCAATCCTTATGAAGGAACCAGCTAACAATGTGTCTGACAGCTCTTGACCTCGGGCTGTGGTCCGCTGATAGGAAATGCTGACTGAATGACTGGTGGGAATAAGACATGAAGGAACATCAGTCAGTTGTTGTGTGTGTGTGTGTGTGTGTGTGTGTGTGTGTGTGTGTGTGTGTGTGTGTGTGTGTGTGTGTGTGTGTGTGTGTGTGTGTGTGTGTGTGTGTGTGTGTGTGTGTGTGTGTGTGTGTGTGTGTGTGTGTGTGTATAGAGTCTAGAGTAATAAATGATGAGTTATGTGTACATGTCATTGCATGAATTATATTGGATATTATCCGAATGCAGCTGAGATAGGCTCCAGCACCCCCCGCGACCCCGGAAGGAACAAGCGGTAGAAAACGGATGGATAGATGGATGGATTATCAATATTGCATGTTATTATTTTACCCTCTATGTCAGATAATAGAGGTGTAATGACTGACTGATACATCGATGGATCGCTTTATATTCCTAAATTTCAAGTATAACGATCTGTGTTTAGCAAGTTTGCCTTTCAAGAGGTAGGTATCGATCCAAGATAGTTTTAAAAGGAAATCGATTGATTTTATTGTTACTAGAAAAAGGAAAACATTAGATTTAGGAACGGTAGACTTTATATGAAGTTTAACACTTTTAATAATAAAGATGTTAGACGTTAGGTGTATTTTCCCTGTGGCGTCATCAAAACTAAAATGGTATATATCTACGGTTGTCCAGGAAGGTCATACAGTAACAATTGCAAACACCACAATATAATAGTGTAATATCTGTGACATGTGTGTTTGTGTGCCTTTAAAAGATGGTGCTGTTGTGTGTGATGTGTGTGATGTGTGCAAGTGTGGCAGACTAGTGAACTGAGAGTTTAGGTGTCTGTGTCCAAACGTGAGTTGTGGCAAACAGCAACTCTTTTATATGTGTGTTTGACTCCTTGAGTTTGTTACCGCTTGTTAAGAAAGCGTCAGAGTGTATCTCCGACTGTGTCTCTCCTTCTCCACTGCTAATAATTACAATATCATAACTTTCAGCTGCAGCATGATTGCAAAAGCCATGACAAATACAAATGCTACAACAAAATGATAAAGCCGCCACCTAACTTTAAACCACAGAAGACGCAGCCGACAACGGAAGTGACAGCGGCAAGTTACGCTTTTGCACCAATTCCCAAAACACAAGAAGTCAATTTATGAGAAATAAATAACTTAATAAAAAAGATGGATGAAGGCTATGGAAATTAGGAAGCAAGTTGCCAAGACCATCAACAGGAATGAGGGAACATACATGCTTCTGCACACCTGGTACGTTGTCCTTCATTGGTGATGCCAGGGCGGAAAACAGATAACTCTCCAGGGAAATTTATTTAGCAGGTAAGTGTACTCATAAAATGTTGGTTACTGTAGTTTTATTGAAATTTGCTTTAATGTTTAAAATGTGAGCAGAAAGGTTTCCTCTTGTTAATTGAACCTAAAGTGTTGGTTGCATTTTATTCAAATAAGATGTGAATGCATTGGTCATTAATTGTTGTTTACTTGCTTGTTTGTATCAATAATTCATTTATACATAATTCCCTTACAAGAAATAATAGGAATATAGGAAACTTAACCTGCAGTAGCCAGTATGCAGTATTAATTCCACAGTCACAATGCTTGATTTTTTTTTTTTATAAAAACTTAATCGATTTCAACTAACTGAATTGTTTCGGATTGTATTGTTCTAAAAAAAATAATATCGTCCCTGAAATGTATCGGCAACCACAAATATCGAAACTAATTGTTACAACCCTATCAGCTAGCTTCCCGCTCCTACCTTTTTCACATCTTTACTCAGAACGGCCCCTGAAATAAACACTTGATGCAGTTGTTTAGGGCCAGAACGATTGAAGGAGGCACATGTTTAGGCGGCTGATCACTTCTGTAGCTGATCATCAATGTGGTTGTCGTGCTCTGCAAGTGTTTGTTTGTTCTACTTTGATTGACTGAATTGCATGGATACAACTACTCAGCGGTGAGTCAACATGTCCTTTGTAAAGTTTTAGTTTGGTTTAGCAGCCTCGCAGTGGCGTTCATTCAAAAGCCATTTTGGAAAAATGCCAATTTAGCATCTCTTCGAACGTCTTTCATTGTGACTGCATTTTAAAAATAACCGTACAATTTAAGTTTAAATTGTAGTCAAACCTTTTCCCTCAATATATAATGTATAAATAATATCATTGTTGTTCATAGTTTTAGCCCCTTTCTTTTGTTTTGTTTATTTTTTTTATTAAATGCCAAAGCGTCATAGTAGTTTTGAATTAGCTTCACTGTGTTAGGTGATATCGAACACTTTTCTTTCCCCTTGGATCTATAAACCTATTTGTTTCCCTTTTCATATAAATGTTGTACATTATCTGGAACATAAACACAAAAATTAATTGTCAGTTGTCAATGTAGTCTTTTCGTTTATTGTTCGAACGTGATTATTTATACTAAATACAAGTCTTTACATAACTTAGAAAATATTAATTATACATTACTTCTTAATATTTAATTATAAAGATATTTAAACTGCATTTTTGTTGGTTGTGTTTTTTATGCACACGCTCACACCACCATAGCCAAATCTACTTCTGGTCACCAGGAGTAATACAGTTAACCCTTGTTTATCGTTGTCAATCAGTTCCGGGCCTTGCACTGGTAAGTAAATTTCCGCGAAGTAGGAATTATTAATTATACATTTAATATTTTCATAGCTAGAGCATAAAAACCTGTTTATGACTAATAATAATACTCACCAGGCTGCAGTCAGCAGTATAGCCCCTAGCATGTTACACAAAACCAACAAGAGGGCACAAACAAAATCTTGTTTAGAGCCACAAAAAAACGATCCTATACGATCTTCATCTGACGGTACTTCCTTCTAATATTGCTGTCTTTTTTTTATTATTACCTTGTACTTCTTCCACCTTTCCAGGCTGACTCAAGCTTGAGTGCTGTGTTGTAGCAGATTTATAGCTCTCAAAAGGGTCAACACTGCAGGTTAAGTGCACTCTAAAAGTTCTACTAATAAGCAAGGAGGCAGAGGGAAGCCAACTGAAAACAATGGAAGACAAATAAATAGTGTAAAAATATATGTGAACCAGCTTACAGCAATGTTTAAATCCCCAGTAAAAAATATATATATAAGTCATGATACAATATGGACATACTGTATCGATCTATATTTATGTATATACTTTTGATGAGTGCACCCAACACACCACAAATAATGCCCTGTATTGTAAACCTAAACTGAAGCATAAGCATGTGGAAAGGGCAGCCAGACCAACCTCAATGCAAGTCAGCTGAGATGCGGTGAGATTCATGGCTGGTGAGGCACAAGCTACTTTTTGGGGGGGTTTTTTACTACTTGAAATGATCAAGGTCAATACAGATCATTAAGAGGATAACTAAAAAAACTAAAGAATAATTTATTTTTGGTGCAAATGTATTCAAATATTACTTTTTTGGCGGTGCGACCTCAGGCTAAACTGGGGCTCTAAGCAGAACCGTATTTGAAGGCCTCACCTCACCCTCTATAGTACATATTTTTAATCTTGTATTCATGTGAAACTATTGTTACATTTTTAAATGAAACTTGAATTTAATTTGATTAATATTTTTTACAAAAACAAATAAATGGGAAATTAATTGTAAAATAAGGTAATTTCTAGTGCAAAGTAACAATTTAAACATCATTAAAACATCCGTTTGTTGTTCCTAAATCAACCTTAACCGGGATTCAAACCCAGTAATCTGCCTTACAAAACAAGGTCTAATGCTGTGCGCCACGAGAGGCAGTGTGATTCCATCCATTCATCCATTTTCTACCGCTTGTCCCTTTTGGGGTCGCTGGAGCCTATCTCAGCTGCACTCGGGCAGAAGGCGGGGTACACCCTGGACAAGTCGGGCAGTGTGATTGTGTTGAGAAATTTGCCATTATTTTCTTTCTGTAACAGAGCGAGAATACGTTTGAGGAAGCATTTTATATGATGTGCTCTGTCATTCACAATTGACATGTTATATGCCCTTCTCCATGCAAAACAGTGCCCAACGCACAGCGCGTACTCTGCCCATAGGGCGGGATGGCCCTGTTTATTAGTGCTATTTATTTTTTCAAATAAAACTGAAAACCATCTCTGGTCTTGTTGTTATTTGTATAGTAAGTACATGCCCTATTATTACTTTGTTGCAAAAGTAGATCACCTTCTGCTTTGTCTGAGAGTCCAGTTTATAGAGGCTTTGGAGCTTGGGTATGTATCCATCTTGGCAGTCAGATTCAGAAAAGTATACAACTGTAAAAACCCCTGTATTGCAGTTGTTGCTGACCCTAGATGACCCATCGGCACCAACTGACACTAGCCCTGCACTGTACCTGCCAACTCACGTACTGTGCGCCTCGCCGCATGACATTTCTTGCAATTTATTAGTCGATTAGCAAGAATAAAGATGTCCTACTTAGAATGAAGAGTAAATGGTTTGTATTTATATAGCCCTTTACTATACCTGGAATGATACCCAAAGCGCTTTACATTATACAAAACCCAAAACCAGTTAAGTTGGCATGTTGTGTAAATCGTAAATAAAATAGAATACAATGATTTGGAAATCCTTTTCAACTTATATTCAATTGAATACACTGCAAAGACAAGATATTTAATGTTCAAACTGAGAAACTTTTTTTGTTTTTGCAAAATAATCATTAACTTAGAATTTAATGGCAGAAACACATTGCAAAAAAGTTGGCACAGGAGCATTTTTACCACTGCGTTACATGGCCTTTCCTTTTAACAACACTCAGAAAACGTTCGGGAACTGAGGAGACCAATGTTTTAAGCTTTTCAGGTGGAATTATTTCCCATTGTTGCTTGATGTACAGTTTAAGTTGTTCAACAGTCCGGGGTCACCGTTGTCGTATTTTACGCTTCATAATGCGCCACACTGGACTACAGGCAGGCCAGTCTAGTACCCACACTCTTTTACTACGAAGCCACGCTGTTGTAACACGTGCAGAATATGGCTTGGCATTGTCTTGCATGAAAAAGATGTTGCTTGGATGGCAACGTATGTTGCTCCAAAACCTGTATGTACCTTTCAGCATTAATGGTCCCTTCACAGATGTGTAAGTTACCCATGCCTTGGGCACTAATACACCCCCATACCATCACAGATGCTGGCTTTTTAACTTTGAGCCTATAACAATCCGGATGGTTCTTTTCCTCTTTGGTTCGGAGGACACGACGTCCACAGTTTCCAAAAACAATTTGAAATGTGGACTCGTCAGACCACAGAACACTTTTACACATTGCATCAGTTCATCCTAGATGAGCTCGGGCCCAGCGAAGCCAACGGCGTTTCTGGGTGTTGTTGATAAATGGCTTTCACTTTGCATAGTAGAGTTTTAACTTGCACTTACAGATGTAGCGACAAACTGTAGTTACTGACGGTGGTTTTCTGAAGTGTTCCTGAGCCCATGTGGTGATATTCTTTACACACTGATGTCAGTTTTTGATGCAGTACCGCCTGAGGGATCGAAGGTCACGGGCATTCAATGTTGGTTTTCGGCCTTGCCGCTTACGTGCAGTGATTTCTCCAGATTCTCTGAACCTTTTGATGATATTACGGACCGTAGATGGCAAAATCCCTAAATTACTTGCCACAGCTTGTTGAGAACTGTTGTTCTAAAATTGTTCGACAATTTGCTAACGCATGTGTTCACAATGTGGTGACCCTCGCCCTATCCTTGTTTGTGAATGACTGACCATTTCATGGAAGCTGCTTTTATACCCAATCATGGCACCCACCTGTTCCCAATTAGCCTGTTCACCTGTTCCAAATAAGTGTTTGATGAGCATTCCTCAACTTTCTCAGTCTTTTTTGCCACTTGTGCCAGCTGTTTTAAAACATGTTGCAGGCATCAAATTCTAAATTAGCTAATATTTGCTAGTATCTTGTCTTTGCAGTGTATTCAATTGAATATAGGTTGAAAAGGATTTGCAAATCATTGTATTCTGTTTTTATTTATGATTTACACAATGTGCCAACTTCACTGGTTTTGGGTTTTGTACATCACGTTCACCCATTCTCACACACTTTCACACACTGATGGCGGAAGCTGCTATGCAAGGCACTAATCACGACCCAACAGGAGTAAGGGTGAAGTGTCTCGCCCAAAGACGCAAGGATGGCGAAAGCTGGAATCAAACCTGGAACCCTCAAGTTGCTGGCACGGCCTCTCGACCATCTGCACCACACCACCCCATTAAAGACAGTACACAATCTGTAGAAAGTCACTGTGTATAATAGATGTTTCTGCAAACATTATATTGGCGACATACAGAAAAACAGAAACAGGCAAGCACAATCCAACCCAGTTATGAAGGATTGCACAATTAAAGGGTAAGCCCGGCTTGATCAGGAAATGTGCAAATTCTGTGATTTTGAAGAACATTTGAAGAAAAACAATGGACTCGAACAGAAAATACATTTACAAAAATATTCATCTATTTCATGTTATCAATGTTTGTCTTTGTAGTTTTCATAATGACGGGTGAAGCTGCGCGTGTACCGCCTCCCTTGACTGCATGTCACTGGTCGGGACTCTTGCACTCAGTGTGCAGGGTTACATAAGCTTTGAAAAAAATGGAAATGTTGAAGTGCAGTAATAAACACCCAATGCACTGTACATAAAAAAGAAATCGTTGAGCAATAGGTCAAAGCCTAGTGGCTATGTAGCAGTGAAGCAACATGAGCTCAACGCCCACAAGGCATCATGGGACCAGGATGGTGGGGGTGTATTGATCTTGTGGGAGACGCCAGAGGGGTGGAGCTATAACTGTAAAGGCAATGGATGACATATAGTGCCCAGTGAGTGATGTTAAAATGGACATATGGGGGTGGAGTGGATGTAATGGTGTGTATCACATCAGAAGTGAGCAAGATGGACAAAAAGAAGGAGCAGCAAGGAGCTGAAGAAGGGTGCGTAAGGCGGCATAGCAGCCACGCCTCACCATAGAAACAGTTGCTTTTTGATGGTGAGGGCCAAGAAAAATACTAACTTGAGTTCTTGAGCTTATTATAATTACAAAGTTGACGAATGAGGACATATTTACAAGCCCCTTCGGACAACATCTTGTCAAATTCAATGAGCCGAGTGTGTTTTTTTAATACAATTTGGCAAGGTAAAAGGTAAGTTTGTCGGTGATGTTAACACTGGTAGATGATACATTAAGAGACCGGAATTAAATGTTCCTGCTCCAAATTACATTTTTTAAAGAAATTTACACCTTGATAAGCTGTGCAGCTATGACAAAAAAATTAATGTAGTATTAGCTTTGCAACATTTAGCTGCACAATTTAGCTTTTTTTGTAACCGTTTTTTAACCTTTAACTCTACGTGGTTACAGTGCTGTACGCTTAGCTTTTTCACTAGTAGCACCAGTGCTACTGAATGAAAAAAAAATAGTAGCACATAGCACAATTTCATTATTAACACACAAACATGCTACACATGTGCACTCATACGTATAAACACAATGCCATCATAAGGCCTACTGCAACGCTCAACTAAACACAGAGAACATCCCTAAACTGTGTAAAGTGTAGGGCTGGGCGATATGGACCTAAACTCATATATCGATATAGTTTGGCCTATAAATTAACCCATGAATGGAAATATTTGTTCACGTAACTAAATATCTCCACCATGCCTTGTTTTTCAATTTTCGGAACTGAAAGGAATCCTAAATACAGAAAAACAGGTACTAACAAGTAAGAAAAGTAGGTTTTGCATAACAGGATCCCAACTTGAGATAAGAAAAAAGAAAAAGCTTTGAAAATATTATAAGAAAAGTCAAATATAATCTCCAATCTTCTTTAGAAAAAAACACTTAGCTATGCTCAATTCTTCAGCTAACAAAAACATCAAATAACAAAATATGAAATAGAGTGTCCTGGTATTTCATGTTCAAACATGAAAATAGTTGACCTTTAACAAATGTGTTTTTTTATAGGTCAACATTATTGTAAGACATACACACAAAGATTTTAGCCTGAAACACCAAACTACCAACAGTTTCATGATACTGTGTGACAGGCTGTGTTCTGAAAATTACTTTTAAAAAGTCATTCATTATAGTTACTTGTTACTTTACCAAAAATGCAATTCAATTACTAATGGAATGACTCTTTAATAGATGTAATTAATTACTAGGGAAATTAAATAATGTGTTACTTAACAATAAACTTCAAATTTCTGGCATAATGCAGTTGAGATAAGTTTCATACGACAGCAGTGTGTGTGCCTTTAAAATGGCGGTGCCGGTTGCCTAGTGACATGTGACGTCAGCGAGTCCACTCAGTAGTTTGAGTTTGAGGTGTTTTAGATAGCTTAGAAGGCTATCAACGGTAGTCTGTTTACTCTGACGGCAGCTCTTTCGAATATTTCACTGGTTTGTGTTATCTCTGCTTAATAAATAGATCAGTGGTTCTTAACCTTGTTGGAGGTACCGAACCGCACCAGTTTCATATGCGCATTCACCGAACCCTTCTTTAGTGAAAAATAAAATGTTTTTTTTTTCAAATTCACGACAAAGTTATATGTTTTTGGTAACACTTCAGTATGGGGAACATATTCTAAGTAACAAAGACTTAATTTAGAGTTATTTGGACACTAGGGGAATATATTCTAAGTAATAAAGACTTAATTTAGAGTTATTTGGTTAGGGTTAGGTTCAGGGTTAGGGTTATAATAAGGCCATGCCGAATAAGGCATTAATAAGTACTTTATTATGACTAGTTAAGAGCCAATATGTTACTAATTTGCATGTTAATAAGCAACTAATCTATTTTTAGGCGCATTTGCGAGCAAATTTGTTGCACCGTACACTGCTGGGTTATGGTACTTACTTTTTCATCCTCCTGTTTCGAGTTGTGCATCAGTTCTTCCACTTTTTTGCCTTGATACTAGTGATGCTC
Organism: Entelurus aequoreus; assembly: GCF_033978785.1. NCBI lineage: Eukaryota > Metazoa > Chordata > Actinopteri > Syngnathiformes > Syngnathidae > Entelurus > Entelurus aequoreus. Next base: position 30,722,508 of record NC_084749.1, on the reverse strand, counting down.
TGATCGATCGGTCACAGATCAATATCGGCTGATTTCCGTGAAAAAGTATGTGTCGTCGGTGGAGTTTTTTTTAATGCCGTTTTTTTTCTTTTAGTAAATATATTATTTAAATACAGCTCCTACGTGAAAAATGTCTTGCAAAATGCATTTGGATCATTCATACATGAATGTGCTTCAGTGTTATGATGGTCCATCACAACAGAGCCTCCATGTCATCACGCAAAAAATAGTTTTTGTTGCCTATAGGTTGCAATTCTGGATTGCAGAAAAAGTGTTACGGATTATAGATGTTTGCTGCTTCTTCAACAACATTGTACACAGGATGGAGAGCACAATAACCTGAATGTGGAGGGAAATTCCATGGACACAGGTAGGATGATAAAATGAATTTGCAGTAAAAGCGTGTCCCTGTGGTGATGCTCTGTATAGTACACACACAACAAAATCATTTAAATAGGGGGGTATGTACCACTTTTGCACTAGTTTTTAAAAATCGTACACACATTTTTAGTAGATCACACGCAACACATCCACTAATAGTACACAGTGCAGACGCTGTTTAGCGTGTGGTATTTGGATTTTAGTAGATAAGGCCCAAAAGGTATTATCAGTATATATTAGATCGATATTTTTATTTACACAAAAAATAAAAGTTGGAAGTTTTTTGTTAATGTTTATAAACTCTGGGGAAATTTTCCTGAACACAAAGAAGTTAAATGAATAGTAGATAGTAGTTTTTGATTTTGTTTAGTTATTGTGTACTATTGACTTTGCTTTGCTCAATCGTATGTAATCAAAAATAATAAGGAACTAGTTTAAATATTGTGTTGCTATTGTTAAACTGTCAAAGGCACTTACCCTAAATAAATTGAACAATTTACAGTTCATACATGTGATCGGTATTAGTATCGACAGATCTCACTCGTGAAAGATCGGATCATTAATTGGCAGCATAAAACCCTGATCGGAACAACCATACTTAATAATGTAGTTATGTTTTTGGTTTTCTTCTTGTTAGCTTTTTGCACCGTCTTTTTCCTGTTCAGGCTCAGTCCACCTCCTTTAGTTACTTGCCGAACTTCTTGTCCTTACAGTTTTTGTCACAGTGACCTTGTGTTGTTGTTGTTTTTGGTAATTTAATTAATTTTGTTTCCATTCACTGTCTAAGAGTGCCTTTTGTTTAAAACCTTGTTAAACTACTCAGCATTTGGTCTCTGCATTGATGTCCAAAACTGTGTCAGTACTGACATTATTACTAGTCTAAGCCATACAACACAAGAGATTATCTACACTAAGCATACAGTGTTTTGATTACTGTTGGTTGGTTGTTGAGTTTCAAAGCTAGCAGGCAGTATTACAAAAAATATCTTTGACAGAACTTTATAGAGAGTTAGAATAGCCTATTAAATGTTAGTGCTGTAGTGGATTGCTTGGAATTTACTTTAATGCTCCACTTGTAGGACGTGTTCAACAAGAAAAATATCTGCACATTACTGTATGTGTCAGTGCTCTTAACGTTGGGTTTACCTGGCAGAATACAGGTTTGTAGGTGTCTGAGAAGATTTGGGTCATTTCTTCAGAATCACAGAGATCCAGAGGCAGGCGGTCCACACACACACATTTGGAGTGCAGGTTCTCTTCCTGGCTCAGCTGGTTGACATCCATCCATTGCACCATCAATGAACGATCCCCCTGTTGAATCACAGCATTTTTTACTGGATATGTCCGTTAATACTGGTTGACTGATATTAATGGCCAATTTTGAAATGAGATTTGTGTTGGATTGATTGATGCTAAATGGCACGAATGTGAGTGTGCATGTCTCTATCTGTCCCCTGTGAATGACTCATCACCAGTCCAGAGTATAGTCTGCCTTTAGGTCCACAATAATCTTGGAGAGTCTAGAGTCCCTTAAGAGTATAAGCGGGAGAAAAATGGATGAATTGACATTATGGACTGTGGGAGTGGGCCTGTTTTAGCACCACTTATTTCAGGGCTGAATCTTCATCTCTTTAAGCCAAGCATTAATTAAAGCTTTGCTATTCTGAAAATAAATTTAAACAAAACATTTTTTTGTCAAATGTTATCTCTGCTATCCACATCACTTAATAAAGTCTCACGATGAGACAATGTAGCAGGGGGATATCATTATTAATATCGTACAGGTGCTCAAACATACCAGTCGTCGTCCCAGCAACTCAGAACGGGCCCGCGAAGCAGAGTCCTTCTTCATGTACTCAACAAATCCATAGCCTTTGGAGTGGCCCGTCAGGTCGCTATACACCAAAAAGGAGCGCTCGATGTTTCCATAGGAACGTACCAGCTCTTCAAACTGCTGGGCGGTGAAGGTGTGGGGCAGGTTGGTGAGGCAGAGCAGGGAGTCTGTAGGCTGCAGGGTGACATTGATCAGGCGTCCCCGGACAGTGCTGTGGTGGAGGGAGCGGATGGCATCCTGAGCCTGGTCCCCGTTCAGCAAAGTCACAAAGGCTGGAGGAGTGGACATTATGGAGACAGCCACGAAGGAAAAAAAGACAGACGACAAAAACCGACACAAAGAAAAGTACAGACAGACAAAAACAGATGTGGGAGCGAAAAATATGAGACAAACGAACATACATTCAAAGCAGACATATGAAAGAAGTGTGTGGGAGTTCCAGTCAAAGAACATGCACATGAAAATAAAATAAATGACAAGAAATATGAGAATAGTTTATACAACATGCAGCCAAAATCACAGACAGTCATAAGGACAGACAGACAGTGACACAGAGAGAAAGACAACACATTAGCAAAAAAGCCAAAAGGGAGCCACAATGTAGGGGGAATACACTGTGACACACACATACACACTTTAACCACATTTCAAAATGATATCAGGGAAACAATATTTTCGTGCTTTCTGATTCTTAGATAGCGCTGTGAATTCTAAGCAAGTCAACCATTTCCTCAGAAGACTTGTCATTCGTTTTTCCATGTTCGGCGCACAAAGTTTTAAACAAAACAAAGCTGTCAAGACTGAAGACACCTTCCTGTTAACATTTCTGTACTAATTAGTCTGAGACAAAAACTCTTAGAGCCCAAGATTGAATATGTACCTTGTCAAGGACAACCAAGCTATTACTAATTGTAATTCCAAAACATTTTTTGCTCTATAATATTAGACTTTTTCTGCAAAAAAGAAAGTACTTTAGCAAAAAAGTAACGATGGAACAATGATGTCAAAATGTTGGCATATGCATGCATATTCTTTAGCTGTGTCCTCAGCAAATACAAATGTCGACATTCACATTCATTAGGGAAATGTAATTCATAGTTTAAGACAAAAACAGTCGGACGTTGGTTTTTGTATGCCCCACTTTTCGTTCCATTTTCGACATAATTTTCACCCAAAATGTGCCCCGATTTTCACTTACTATTTAAACAGTATACGTAACAAACTAGTTGGAATCCAGTGCCCAAACAAAGAATACCATGCGTTGGTGACTGTCTGTGAGCTTTTTATAAAATATTGAGTAGAACTGCAAAATAATCGACCACGGGCCACAATTGCAATTGCCAGCACTTTGATAAAGATGGTGAGAAACACTATTGAATTCAAGAAAGAGCTTGTAGCTAGCAAAGTGTGAATGTGGCGCCTGCGCACCCCCCGCTCATTGCCGTCTTTGCCAACAACCAGCAACAGTCTTCAATAAAGGGATATTACAAATATTCATTTATTAATTTCACTTGTCAATTTTTTCTGATCTATAAAGTGGGCATATCGAAGGGATTCATTGGATTTACATTATTTCTTATGAAAAAGGGCTTTGGTTTTTGTACGTTTTGGTTTTCCGTGGACCCTTTGGAATGGATTACTGACAAAAACCGAGGTATTTCTTATTGGAATGACCTGTCCTTATTCCCAACACTTTAAAGCTTGAAATAAAAAAAGCAGCAGCATAAGTAAAAACCTTACATCAATCAATTGTTTTTTTCATCCTGGTCGCTAGTACGTCACAACAAAAGCTTTTAACGATTTAGCACGAGGTCACTTGCAAACCTCGAAACAGGGAACCACTGAGGTCTTCACCGTATGGTAGATTTAATTTAAGAAGAATAAAGCAAGGCTTACACAAAGACTTCACTATCCGTGCTCATCTTTTATCTTCACACCTTTGAATTCCCCACTACTGCAGCTGTACCTATTGATTACTGCCTATTGTATTTTTTTTACTTACTGTCTGGCCTTAAGGCTCTCTCACCGTCTCTATTTCCTCTTTCACTTCATTTCTAAGTGCTTGCGTCTACCTTCACATTCAACCAAATCAATTACTTCGAGCCTCATCTAAGACTTACACACTTACAAGGCAATTTAACTCTTACAATTAAAGTCTAATCTACTTTCAGAGTGTACTAGCTCACATTGGGCATTACGAGGGGATGGAGATAATATAGCTGAAGTTTTCACGCTCTCATTCGGCTGTGATGGAAATGTAGCATTAGAAGCGTGGGCTGGTGCAAAATCTTGCGCCATACTTTCTCCGGCAGTGAAAGGGGGATGTCAGATTCCCAAATATCTTTTAAATAACCGTGCGAATCAGTAAGGTTACAATTAATGAGTAGGCGGCAAGTGAAAAATACACAGAAAAAAAACAAATACTTCATAGGATTGGCAGCATGTTGATTATGGGCCACGTCTATTATTTCTAAGTTTGTCAGGGCACAATTTCCTGAATCTTTGCTCTCCATTTGATACTATCGTTATATTATGATAGTGCATGTCGACACTCAAACCAATGTAGCATCTTTTACAAGTGTAATTATCACTGTAGGACAAGGAATGTAATAGCTAAACATGCTATACTACAAACTGTAGGAGGATACAAGAAGTCATGTTAACCGCTGAGGAAGAGCTCTTGAATCTAAACAGGGGTTGAAGGACTATTACAAAATATTGATAACGAGCTCAAGTATAGTATTAGTATTAGTATATGGTGAATACTACAGTGCTTTGATCATTTTTTGTCACAAAATCATTATTGTGTAGTTTTTGTTAAGTTAAAGTTAAAGTACCAATGATTGTCACACACACTAGGTGTGGTGAAATGTGTCATTTAACCCATCCCCTTGTTCACCCCCTGTGAGGTGAGGGGAGCAGTGGGCAGCAGCAGTGGCCATGCTCGGAAATCATTTTTGGTGAATTAACCCCCAATTCCAACCCTTGATGCTGAGTGCCAAGCAGGGAGGTAATGGGTCCCATTTTTTTAGTCTTTGGTATGAATCGGCCGGGGTTTGAACTCACAACCTACCGATCTCAGGGCGGACACTCTAACCACTAGGCCACTGAGTAGGTTATTGTTTACAAACTCAGGAAATACGTGCCTCAACACAAGAAGATGTATCCACTTTAGCCGCCAAAAAGCCGTAGAGTATCTTAAAATGTATTTTGTGTCAATTCCGACTTTGACCACAGTGTCAGTTGCTAAGTAGAGTGACACTTTCCATCATTTTCAGCAGACTGCATTGCTAAATTATTAAACCCCCCCCCCCCCCCCCCTTCCTCTCAAGCGAGATCATCCAGGAAAGAGGCCATATGAATCCGTTCCCTACTGTATGTTAAGTTATTTTGTACGATTGACCTGATTCAAACAATGTATGTTGGGAAAATTGTTGGTTTATATGATATCATTAAGTAAGACTACGTATTATGTTGAAGGGGGCAGGAAAATATAAGATTTTTCTTCATCCTGCTCCTTCTCAGGCATTGGTGTGTTACTGTATAATTGAATAATTGTGGTATAATTGTCTATCGATCAAAGATGCACATCAATGAGGGAGATAAATAAAAATGAAATGAAATGAAATGAAATGAAAAAGGGAATAGGGAAAAAATGTAAATATTTTACTGATATTGTTACACCACAATCCTGTATTTTTGTCTGATTATAATTGTGATCAAAAATGTAATCATTTAATGATATTGAAAATGTTTTTCGTATTTCATTTATTTAATTGGGATTAAATTAATCAACACTTGAATAAACAGTGTAAATGCGCCGGACTTAGCATAAATGCTCATTTTCAGCCGTAGTCCCAAAGCAGGTTTCTAAAATAACACAGTGAGACACATAAGACTTTTAAACCAGTATCAGCATTGGTATGATCAATACAACTTGGTATTGGATCTATACCTAAATGTGTAATATCACCCAGAACTAATGTAAAGTATCCAAACAACAGGAAAATAAGTGCATAGTACATTTTAACACAAGTGTAGATAGAACCGTGTTACAACTGAAAGTAACCAGCTATTAGCAGTAAATTAGTAAGTCGATTAATAATAGTTTTTAGAAAATAATACAACCGGAAATGTTCCAGCTTAAGTCAGCAGCTAAATTAAGAGCCTTCGTAACCTGTTTTGAAATGCTATTATTATCATCATTTATATGCCAAAAAATGTATTATTGTTATCGCAGGAAGCTGCAATATATGATCCCCATAGGGATTTCAGGTCATATCGCCCGTCTCTAATTGAGGAAATAGGAAAAAACTAACTTCCTGTGAAAATCAACTTGTGTTCAAAATCACAGTAACTTGTAGGGTGCAACAATTTGTTGAAGTTGTTGACAAAAAATATTGATAAAATCTGTTGCTGACATTTCAATAGTCGGTGATGCCATAGCCCGTGTTTGTCAGGACAGAAACAAACATGCGCTGGAGACACACATGCACTGCAAAAACAAGCGGACCTTGCTGTTCACGGCAGCCGAGGCATCATCTGGAGGACACAGTCTGCAACTCTCCTCTGTATATTATTTAGCTTGACAGCTAGCTAATGACAGAGAGACAAAGTTGTGTGAAAACTATGATTTTAGCTAATGTCCGCAAGCTAAACTTTGACTATATACCTGTGTAAAGCTTTCTAAGGACAACATCGTCACAAAATGCTCTTTTATTTCAAAGAAAGCTAGATAGTTTTGGTGTTGCTTAATTTTGTTGATGCTATTTTGACTGTCTTGTTTACATTAAAAACATACATTTTTATTAGCACTTTGTCTTCCCTTTCTTTTAAATGGTAAAAAGTAGAGATGTCCGATAATGGCTTTTTTGCTGATATCCGATATTCCGATATTGTCCAACTCTTAATTACCGATTCCGATATCAACCGATACCGATATATACAGTCGTAGAATTAACACATTATTATGCCTAATTTTGTTGTGATGCCCCGCTGGATGCATTAAACAATGTAACAAGGTTTTCCAAAATAAATCAACTCAAGTTATGGTAAAAAAATGCCAACATGGCACTGCCATATTTATTATTGCAGTCACAAAGTGCATTATTTTTTTTAACATGCCTCAAAACAGCAGCTTGGAATTTGGGACATGCTCTCCCTGAGAGAGCATGAGGAGGTTGAGTTGGGCGGGGTTGGGGGTAGAGGGTAGCGGGGTGTGTATATTGTAGTGTCCCGGAAGAGTTAGTGCTGCAAGGGGTTCTGGGTATTTGTTCTGTTGTGTTTATGTTGTGTTACGGTGCGGATGTTCTCCCGAAATGTGTTTGTCATTTTTGTTTGGTGTGGGTTCACAGTGTGGCTCATATTTGTAACAGTGTTAAAGTTGTTTATACGGGTACCCTCAGTGTGACCTGTATGGCTTTTGACCAAGCATGCTTTGCATTCACTTGTGTGTGTGAAAAGCCGCAGATATTATGTGATTGGGTCGGCACGCAAATGCAGTGCCTTTAAGGCGCGCCCCCAATATTGTTGTCTGGGTGGAAATCGGGAGATATTCGGGAGAATGGTTGCCCCGGGAGATTTTCAGGAGGGGCACTGAAATTCGGGAGTCTCCCGGGAAAATCGGGAGGGTTGGCAAGTATGACTGGAAGACGCAACTGCTCTGTACTTCTCCCTACGTCCGTGTACCACTCCGTACAGCGGTGTTTTAAAAAGTCATACATTTTACTTTTTGAAACCGATACCGATAATTTCCGATATTACATTTTAAAGCATTTATCGGCCGATAATATTGGCAGTCCGATACTATCGGACATCTCTAGTAAAAAGTGTTTGTGAAGTAAATGAGTAAAACGTTTGAAGCATCACAAATGATTAAGATTAAGACTAAAATCATACTGAGTTGTTTAGCTTAGCTACATAGCTCATCATTGTGAAAACAATGTGATAATGACAATTCACACATCCCCTCGTTAGCTAAAAGTGAAAAACATTTGGTAATTTTAATTCAGAGCAGGAGTGAGATGCGGCCAGTAGAAGTTTTGATAACGGGGTTCACACATAGCAGCAGCAATAAAATGTCAACCTACCCTTATTTTAAGTAACTGATAGGATCAGGCCCGACACCCCTTAAAGCAGTGCTTTGCAATTATTTTCTGTTACGCCACCCATAGGAAGAAAACATTTGGGGTTTTTTTGGTACTTGAAAACTAATTAAAGTAATATAATATATTGTAGCCCCCACAAAAATCACACAAAGTCCGACACTATTTTGATTTTTTTTTACCAATCTTATGATAACAAACAGCCCAATTTAAACAGATTTTACCTCCCAAGAAAACACTTTCGTTTCCTTGAGTCTTCGCTTCCCCGCCTGACACACAACGCTTCCTCATTCTTCGCCAACATGGGAAAAACTGACATCAAATCCAAACCAAACAAACATTAGCTTAATTAACATTGGCTGGTCGTTACAGTATGAATTGATATACATAGCCTATTATTTGCGCACTATTGACAAGTGATGTACTTGACCACCGAATAAAGACTTTGATCACCGAAAACCGCGCTACCGAAACCGCATGTAAACTAAACACACGCCATTGTCTGGAGCGTTGTCAGCATGTCTGTGATGTGGTTTTTGATTGATTGAAACTTTTATTAGTAGATTGCACAGTACAGTACATATTCCGTACAATTGACCACTAAATGGTAACACCCGAATAAGTTTTTCAACTTGTTTAAGTCAGGGTCCACGTAAATCAATTCATGGTAGACGTGAGTTTTATATACAGTACATTGCATGTATAACTGCGCGGACAGCCATCTTCAAAATGTGCAAATATTAAGAGGACAGTGGCGGGGTTTAAGAAGAGAAAGTCCAACTGGAGCAACAGCACAAAGCAAGTGTGACCTCATGCTCGCTTCAGCCTCTTTAGTCAGGGACTTTGAAGGACAGAAGATGGGAGTCTCTAAACACGAGTACATTCTATGATAATACCAGAAGAAGATGCTAGATTTATTTCTAGTTGTTTTTGATTTTTTTTTTTTTTTAAGTCATTAAAAGTCTGTAAACACTTGAAAAAAATGTCAACAAAGAACCTTGTACAAAAAGCAGCAACAAATGAAAATATGGCAAAATGATTTGAAAAAAATATATGGTAATTAGGGCTGTGAATCTTTGGGCGTCCCATGTTTCGATTCAATATCGATTCTTGGGGTCACGATTCGATTCAAAATCGATTTTTTTTTTCTTTCAATTCAACACGATTCTCGATTCAAAAACGATTTTTTTCCCGATTCAATACAATTCTCTATTCATTCAATACATAGGATTTCAGCAGGATCTAAGCCAGTCTGCTGACATGCAAGCAGAGTAGTAGATTTTTGTAAAAAGCTTTTATAAAATTGTAAAGGACAATGTTTTATCAACTGATTGTAATAATGTAAATTTGTTTTAACTATTAAATGAATTAAAAATATGACTTATTTTATCTTTGTGAAAATATTGGACACAGTGTGTTGTCAAGCTTATGAGATGTGATGCAAGTGTAAGCCACTGTGACGCTATTGTTCTTTTTTTTTTTTTTTTTATAAATGTCTAATGATAATGTCAATGAGGGATTTTTAATCACTGCTATGTTGAAATTGTAACTAATATTGATACTGTTGTTGATAATATTCATTTTTGTTTCACTACTTTTGGTTTGTGTCTCCTCTCAATTGCTCTGTTTATTGCAGTTCTGAGTGTTGCTGGGTTAGGTTTGGTTTTGGAATTGGATTGCATTGCTGAGATAGCCTCCAGCACCCCCCGCGACCCCAAAGTGAATAAGCGGTAGAAAATGGATGGATGGATGGATGTTATGGTATTGCTGTGTATTGTTTTGTTGGATTGATTAATTTAAAAAAAATAAAAATAAAAAAAATAAAATTACAAATCGATTTTTAAAAAATGAGAATCGATTCTGAATCACACAACGTAAGAATCGCGATTCGAATTCGAATCAATTTTTTCCCACACCCCTAATGGTAATACTTATTAATACAAATATCCATCCATTTTTTACCGCTTGTCCCTTTTGGGTCACGTGGGGTCGCTGGAGCCTATCTCAGCCGCATTCGGGCGGAAGGCGGGGTACACGCTGGACAAGTCGCCACCTCATCGCAGGGCCAACACAGATAGACAGACAACATTCACACTCACATTCACACACTAGGGCCAATTTAGTGTTGCCAATCAACCTATCCCCAGGTATTAGTTTTAAATGTATGTATACATGTTTGGAGCCTTTTTAAAGAAAATCATATCATCTTAGCAAATAATGCAAATTACTAGATGGCGTCATTGTGACCACGCCCATAACCACACCCCCAGCGCCAAAGGTATCTTCGCAGTTTAGAGGAAACCCTGAAATAGTGTAATTTGTTTATACCATTGTTATAAGTACACCTCTCTGCATAACATTGTATTCTTGTTGAGATTAAAGAAAACAAGAAAGAAAAAACTATATACCAACTTACAACAAAGAACAACTTTATAGTCTGTAACATAAAATATTTAAAGGACTACAATTTGCCTGAAAAAAACTAAACATTATTTAAACAATAACATTTTGATTGACTTAAACCATTTTATATTAAAAAATACATTTAAATAAACTCAATAAACAATAAATTCAAGGAGCACAATGTATAAAACAATTTAACTTACAAAACATGTTTTGTAGCGCACAGCTTTTCGAAGTGGGGTTTGACGCAAGATAATGCATAATATTTCCTTGGGGTCACACGTGGCCCTCCGACATTGCACCCCAACCTCCCACCCCCACTATTTAAAAAAAACTGCTTAAAGGATGTGCATATACCCTCAATCAAAGAAATAAACCATATAGAAGAAAAGGTAAGTGCCTTATTTGATGGTAAACACCTGCAAAATAAAGCTCACTAAGACATATGAGGTCCAGCCTTGATAAACTCCTAAGTATTACAGCACTTGCCGTTATTTCTCTCAGCCCTTCTAAGCTCTAGTAACTATATGTGTAAACACTTCAGATGCGCTGTATTTTTCTCTCTCCTCCTCTCATCCTTGGAGACTTTTGTCTTCCAAAAAAATCAGACCACCCACTCTCCTCTCGTCATCACCAGCATTTTCTCTTCTTTGTGTTCCCACTTTTTTTCTTAGCACAACAGGTATATAAAAGTCACTACACAGTCATGTAGCCTGGAGCCACATTAGACACAGAATTCCTGGAAACCTTCACAACAATTACATGTACTTCTTTCCTTCACACAAACATATGGGAAAAAGTGTTTACTGTGCCACAGTGCAGAAAACAAGGTCTACCAAGGCAAGGTTGGAAAAGCTTAACTTGAGATTCCTGCATCCATGTGCTGTAAAGAGACGCTTACATGTTTTATTTTTTTATTTTACGATCACATTTTTTTACATTTAACACAACACTGAGCAGAGCAAGTGCACACAGAGTAATGCACTGGAGTAAGCAGGCGTTATTCTTGTTGGTTGTTCCTAATGTTTTTAGTAGTGGTAACTTTCCTGTAGGGTACATGAGCCTAGTGTGTGGTTACATATTGTAACTGGACAGATGTAGAGAGATGAAGGAGCCTTGAGCTACAAAGAAAAAAACACTGTGCACTCAGTGTCTACTTGACCTGCCACCCACTCACCCACCCACGACAACATTGTTCACAATGTGGATGTGGAGGCTTGAGCTCTCCTTAAAATATTTGTCATGCAAGTATCTGCTATAACAGACCTGGGCATTCTGCGGCCCGCGGGCCACACGTGACTGTCCGGCCCGCGTGAGGCCAATCATAAATTACAAAATAAATTTAAAAAAGTATCTATGTCGAGTGTGCAATACAACGGTGCTGCTTTTGTTTTGAAAAGCATTATTTGTATTACTTCCGTGTGGACGTATGCTCGTGCGCGATTGTGAGTGACTGAACAGCGGCAATCACAAATTACAAAATACATTTAAAAAAACATCTATGTCGTGCGTGCAATACAACTGTGCTGCTTTTATTTTGAAAAGTGTTATTTATGGACGTATGTCTGGGTGTAACCTGTGAGTGAAGGTGAACAGCGACAAGTGATGCCCGGTTATCCCCGAGACGCTAAAAAAAGAAAAGTTGATGACGAATGGCGTGTTTTAAACAAGACATGGACTGCCAAGTATTTCTTTACAGAAATTAAAGGTAAAGCCGTGTGCTTAATTTGTGGTACACATGTTGCTGTGTTTAAAGAATATAGTGTATCGACCTGCTGAAGTTGATGTTGTGTTCTTGAGTTGCGGAAATGAGGAGTGAGGATAGATGTGTGTGTGGAAGGAACGAGATAAGTTGAGCTGTGTTAGTATAGGTTGCTCAATAAAAGTTTAAAAAGAGCGTCAGACTTGGTGTGCACTTCTTCTGGACGCTACAATTGGTGTCCGAAGTAAAACTTTGTGCATACTGCCGCTGATTGTGTGCTCAGCCTGCTACGTCATCGGGAGGTACGTGCCACGATGTTTCCTGGCGACTTTGTCAAGATTGAACGGGAGGGGAAGTACATTGAGTGGGGACTTAAGGTGCCGGCAGCGACTGCAGATGTCTGTGTGAATCCTGGACATGAGCAACTCGTCGCAAAGAAAGAGAGAGAGGGAGGAAGGAGAGAGGCAGCGTCTACAGGTGCGGCGCACGCTGCTTGGCATGGGGGAATTCCGCCCTCAATGAAGACTCCCAGGTTTGATGGCAAGGCGAACTGGGAGGCATTTCATCCCACTTCTGACACCAATTGTAGCATCCAGAAGAAGTGCACACCAAGTCTGATGCTCTTTTTAAACTTTTATTGAGCAACCTATACTAACACAGCTCAACTTATCTTGTTCTTTCAACACGCACGTCTATCCTCACTCCTCATTTCCGCAACAGCAACGCCTCCTCCTTCTTCGCCAATCACCTTACAGGCGTGCTACGTTCACAACAAAGGATGCAGGATAAAGTGACAGAAATTTAAATTTTTGCATTGTATTATACATCAGGAAGTGTTGTGTAAGAAAGTGTTAAAAATAAAACCATCTGCTTTTGTATAAAGATAAGTTAGGTTAAATGAAAATATTATTATTATTATTATTTATCTTACGGTATATCAAAAATAATTTGAGCAAAATTTAATTGAAATATTGTCGGTGTAGCCCTCCAGCAGTGCTCGGGTTGCTCATGCGGCCCCCGGTAAAAATGAATTGCCCACCCCTGTGCTATAATGTTGATTGCATATATGTAGAATCGACTTATGAGCATCCCAACTTACAAGTATTTTGAGAGCTGAGCTTATTCGTAGCTAATTGTTGTGCATTAAGTTGCGAGCAAAAATTCAAATTACAAACCTAGCATAGTAAACGCAAGACATCAAAATAATATTCAAACGGCTGACATTTGTCTATGAAAATTTGGAGAAATTGCTGATGGTATGTTTGATGAAGAAGCAGTTCGAAGGAGATACCAAGGTAAATGCAGTACATTATTATTACCGTAAATTCCAGACTATAAGCTGCTACTTTTTTCCTTCGCTTGGAACCCTGCGACCTATAAAATAGTGCGGCTAATTTATACATTTTTCTTCGTTGACGGCCATAATGCAAATAGTTTTAAAAAAAACACACAAGCAAAGACACAGAAATAGTGTGTTATTGTTTGTGCTTGGCGCCAGCGTTTGGACAAGTTCGCTCACTGCAGTTGTTACAGGGTGTCTACAGTATTTCCTTCTGTTTAGTGCTTTCAACCGGAAGTACAAATGCCGATCTGTCTACTAGTCATCAATAGCATTTCTACTCATATGCCTTCTTCATTTAACACTCCAAGCAATGTTTGTAAGTTTTCCAATATAACTAAAACTATTACTAAACTGTCCCATGTGGGTTTGTCTGTAGTAGTGTTTTCATACATAATTGTATGTGCTATCAAAATGTATTTAAGCTAGTGTCATTAGCATTAGCTAATATGCTAACATGTTTACGAGTGTCTGTGTTAGAATTATTCACTTATAATAGCTTCTTTTGTCTTGTTTCAATTTTTTAAATTTGTCAGGAAACTCACCAAAACGTCAATGTGGAGTTATTGATTCTGCTTAGCTGATTGAAGAGCTAGCTTCTGCAGCTTGTGGGTCCACAAGAATGACCTCTGTTTTGTTTTATCTACCGTTTTACTGCCGTGTTAGAGACACCGTTTGGAAACAATTAAGGTATATAAATAAACATTTACAACATCTTTCTGTGTAAATAACTAATTTCACATCGTATATATTTGTTACCTATTGCCAGGTTGCATATGACGTCACATCCGGCTCACTGAATACGCGTGGTGATCCAGCCAGCGTCTGTTCTTAATGGGTACTACGCGCAATTTAGCCTTTCTTGAAGAAAAATGCCCTATGATTGTGTTGTTTGTAGAATTGGCTCACAAAACTGTTTTATCAAATACTTTTTATGTATTTATTTATTTGTTTGCAGTAGCAGGAGCTGACAGTTGTGGCTGTGACAGCTGAAGTTGCTTTGTTGGTCAAACCAAAATAAATTTGACATTCTTAAAAGCTGCCTGCCTTTAATGGCCGACTTGTGATTAGCTCATAGCATGTGTGATTTTACCGCATTGATGCTCATTGAGCAGTTTGGAGTCTATTTGAACACGCTGCGGAACGCCTCTCTGGGTTTACGATCGACAAGCTTTACCAGGTTTTGAAAAGTTAGCCAGCCAGCCACTTTTTCTGAAATTTCCATATTCTCGACATGTATTCATTTTCTCGGTTTTGCCACAGCATTAGCACGTTCACAGGATGTAGAAAATTTTTAGAGAGGATCTGAACTTTTTTATTTTTAAATAATTTTGCCCATCATTCACAATCCTTATGTAAGACACGAACACGCGTTTTTCTTTTTTATGCATTCTAAGTCGTAAATAAACATTCGTAAAATCCCAACTATCCCAATTCTAACTATGGAGTCAATGGTAGAGCTTCTATTACGCCTACAAAGCTATCTAGTTAAGAATGAATTGATCAGTCTGATATATATCCAGAAGTCATTTTTTGAATGTTATCTCTTTAAACATGCTGTAAAAAACATATCCTCTGAAAATACAGTATGCCTTATAATAGCCACAAATTGGAGGATACATTTTTAACAAGGATACCATTAAAACATTTGTTAAAAGGTTCCATGGAATAATAAATAAACATCAAACTAGGAATGCACATGATGCAAGAGTTCAGGAATGGATGACTGGTTTAAACATTTTGGAAAAAGACACAGAGTGATATTTGCATCCTTTAGATCAGGGTTATTCAACTACATAATGAAGAGGACCTCGGTTTCAAGGGCCGGACATCAAAAGTTGGATGTTTAGTCAGAAGGTGCCTCCGCACGTTATATTCTTTTGGGACTGCGTTTACTTAATTGCAAAATAAACACATCGACTTTCCCACTGCACTGCCAATAAAAGCATTATTCTGCCCTTGCTACTCATTTCCAGCATGTGCAGCTAGTTAACAGCATGAAGAAACAGAAGCTCCAGAGGTTTTGTTGAGGATTGATGTTTGTTCTTTGGAATTATTTTCCTTCCTCAGTTTTATTTCTTTACACTTCTTCCTTCTTTTAGGTTTGTAGGACTGAAAACATAAACATGAAATAAACATGTTTATGTACAACATACATAGTGTATTTTACATAAATAATGCCCATTGTGTATTTCACATAAATGAAATAGATGGTTTAGTGTTAAGACACTCACACTACAAACTACAGATGTTTCTGCTTATAGAAATTAAATAACATCCATGGCAAACTTTGAACCAAAGGTGTCGCGTTATCCCCTCTATGGGTCTAATTTAGAACGAGCTTTGATCGGCAGAGTTACTGTCAGACAGGAATCAACACGACCACGAATACGAAAGACATCACAAACTCGGCAATTTCAATACAAAACTAACTAAATATATATATTCACAATATCTACTTTCAAAGATCTGACCAAGGTTTTTTTCTATTGTTGCTGGTCTGGTACAGTGTGTCCGCCGCTTAAAAGGTCCAAAAGGAAACAATGACTCAAGCACTGGCTCGGGGCAGAACATTCATACTTTGTTGTCCAGTGGCTAATAAATGTCATATTTTTGCAATTTATTTAGATATTTTACAGAGTCGATACTCGATAGTGACATTTTTGGTTTAAATTAGTAGTCTTCTACTCACCCCACGGCTGCTTCATTGTGACACTGTTGCCACCAGCATGGTGGCGGGATTACTGCATACATGTGCAACCCTAGTGAGAATGGTTTCATCAAATCTATTTGGGGGATGTTCGGCGGACCAAATGAAAAGCTTTGGCGGGCCGGATGTGGCCCGCGCGCAACGCCATTTGAACATACCTGCTTTAGACGCAATAAAAATAAGCTGAGTCAATTTAACATCTTGAATAGATTGTATTTTACATCCTCTCAGTTGTTTAACATAGGTACAGTGGATAGCAAGTTATGTACCTATAAAGCAGACCTGGGCAAATTAAGGCCCGTTAAGCCTTTCAATCTAGCCCGCCGGACATTCACAAATAATTTTTTTTAGATCTTTAAGATTGAAACTGTAGCTGCAATTATGATGTTTATTATGTTTTCAAATTGCTGTAAGTCTTGAACTATACAAAGTATTTCAATGGTTGGAATCTGCGCTTTTGCAATATATACTAGTTACTATGGTAATCTAAGTCACAGCAGTTCAGACAATGCACCAAGCAGTGTGGGTGGGGAGCTTTTTCACAGAGTGTTTCCAGAGCGGCCAGCCTGAAATGCGGGTGTCAGGGACAGACACAGAAGGAGATTTTTGAAACAAAGTTCTAAAGCTTAGTGACATATCAGATATATCAAATAGTAGGTGGGGTTTTTCGTTTTTTCGCGTTCATATTTCGCTGCGTTTGTTGCATTTTTGTTGCGTTTCGCTTGATTGTAAAATATGTCAATCGAGAGGTGTGACGTTCATATGTTATCAATGTTCAGTGTTTTATCATTCATAGTTAATATTGTAAAACCAACATTCTTTATTTTCATGTACATTCTATTCTGTCTCATTCAGTAAAAAAAAATTAAATTCCATTCCGTTTTTTAAGGCGATATGTCATAACGTTTTTAGCATTCAATCAGACATTGTGAGGTTTTGTATTAGTGTTCCTAAAAATCAGATATACCGGCCAACAGACACATTTTTTTTTTCTAAATTTGGCTCCCATAGTCAAAATAATTGCCCAGGCCTGCTATAATTAATTTACTGTGGGAATGTCAGAAAATAAGAGTTGTGGTTTTGTGAGAATTGTCTTGGTCACATGACGTGCGTCACAAGCGTTGGTAATGTTAGCCAAGTTAGGTCATGTGTGGTGAACTTGAGATGACTAGAATAAAATAGCTGTGTATGAAACAAGCTCAGTTTCCTCATTAAAATGACATGGTGTCAGAGTTTTTGACTACACACATAGGGTTGGGTATCGTTTGAATTCGAACGATTCCGATTCCGGTTCTTTGTTTCGATTCCGATTCCTGACGATTCTCGATTCCGATTCTTTTAAGAGGCAGGGTCAAAAAAAAGTTTAGGATATTTTAAATGAGCTAGCTAACCTACAGTATTTCTGAATGAAATAGTCTGACATTCTCCATCAATTTTAATTCTATTAACTTTTTATGAACTTTACTATAAATTCCTCACAGGGCTGTTTTCAACTAGAATATAAATATCAAATCTATGAACTTGAATATAAATATTATAAATTATGAATACATTTTCCCAGGGGTACACTTTCCTCAAGAGAGCTTTATTTTTGAAAACCTCATGAAAACACATTTACACACACGTATGATGCTGCAGGTACTTAAACATGTTACCGTGCTCCCACTGATGGGCTAACCTGGTGCAGAAAAGCAAATAAACAATAAGAAACAACTTGCAAAACCCAGTCCAGATTCAATCCAATCCAATCCACTTTATTTATATAGCACATTTACACAACAAGAATGTTTCCAAAGTGCTGCACAGCCATGTTAAAAACAATATTAAAAACAATATTAAAAACAATATTATGCTACACCAATGACTGAATAAAAACAAAGAATAAATGAATAGAAAACCAATACAGAGACAATATAAAAAATAAATATGATTAAAAACGATTTTTAAAGGGTAAAACCAATTAAAACAGTAAAATAGACATCAAAATTTATTAAAAAAAACACAGAGGACAACAGAGGACAGAAGACCACACAACTCACGTAGTGTTAAAAGCCAAAGAATAAAAGTGGGTCTTAAGACGAGACTTAAAACACTCCACTGTGGAAGCAGTTTGAACATGGAGGGGCAGAGTGTTCCAGAGTTTAGGGCCGACCACAGAGAAGGCCCTGTCTCCCCTGGTTTTAAGTCTCATCCTGGGCACCACGAGCTGGAGCTGGCTCTCGGACCTCAGAGCGCGCGCAGGAGTGTAAATTTGGATGAGGTCCGAGATATACTGAGGTGCCAGTCCATGTAAAGCTTTAAAAACAAACAGCAAGGATTTAAAATCAATTCTAAAATGAACAGGGAGCCAGAGCAAACTCCGAAGAATTGGGGTTATATGCTCACGTTTCCTGGCCCCTGTTAAAAGTCGTGCTGCCGCGTTCTGGACTAACTGCAACCGGGAGAGAGCTTTTTGGCTAATGCCAGCATAAAGTGCATTGCAGTAGTCCAGGCGACTTGAAATAAAAGCATGCACGACTTGTTCAAAAAGGTTAAAAGATAAAAATGGTTTTACCTTTGCTAAAAGACGAAGATGATAAAAACACGATTTTAAAACGCCATTGACTTGTTTGTCAAATTTAAAATCGCTGTCTATAGTGACGCCAAGGCTGGTGACTTTGGGACGCACATCATTTTGCAATGGTCCCAAGTCAGTGAGGTCCGGACCAAAAACTGAAATTTCCATTTTTCCCTCATTCATTATTAAAAAATTCTGGGCTAACCAAGCCTTGACATCACATAGACAGTTGAGAAGGGGTGTCAGGGGGCCGTGGCCTTTTGAAATTGGCATATAAATTTGGCAGTCATCTGCATAAAAGTGATAAGACACTCCATGTTTCTTAAAAATCTCTCCAAGAGGGAGAATGTACAAGGAAAACAGGATGGGGCCTAGAATGGATCCCTGGGGGACACCACAGTAAAGCGGAGCAGACGAAGAGGTGGCGTCCCCCAGCCTGACAGAGAAGGACCTCTCTGACAGGTAGGATCTGAACCACTCTAATGCAGTCCCCCACAGTCTCTCAGGCGGTCTAAAATAATTGTGTGGTCGACTGTATCAAAGGCAGCTGTAAGATCTAAAAGCACTAAAATGGCAGAGCTACCAGAATCAGACATTAAAAGCAAGTCATTAAAAACCTTTAAAAGTGCAGATTCAGTACTGTGCAAAGCCTTGTATCCAGACTGAAATGGATCTAAAGTGCTATTTTCATCTAAAAAAGGCTGCAGTTGTGCTAAAACACATTTCTCCAGAATTTTTGACACAAAAGGTCATTTGGAAATGGGCCGATAATTTGACAAACTTGTCGGATCTAGACCTGTTTTTTTAATCAAAGGCTCGACAACAGATTAGCAGCAGGTACAGTATAAAATCAGAGACAGTTCTTGTTTAGGAAAATGACCATATCCGCCTTCTCAGGCAGGATGCGTGAGCGTTCTGGACAGATAGTGTCTCCTGCTGTGGAAAATACACGTTCGCTGGGTGTGGAAGAAGCTTGAAGAAGCTTGAACGCATAAATAGGAGAAAGCGAGATATGACAGCAAAGGATAAGTCTTTTGTTGGTTCCACCGGACCACCACCATGCAGCAGGGTCGTCAGACATAAGTATCGGTGGAACGTCCTGGTACATCTGCAGCTCTCTCTCCACTCGTTTCTTGATGGACATGGAGCTCTGTTATTTCGCGTTTTTTTCAACTTTTTTTGTAAAGTAAAGCCACACTTTCGACCGCCGACGCCCGCTATCCATGCTTGAGCTTGACTGACTCGCTCGGCTATGCTAACACTTCCGGCGGTGGGCGCTTCTTCGTTGGTGTTCAGCGGCTTCTTCTTCCGGTTCGGCGGACATATTTTTTTCCGGTCGGCGGACTAAATTGGCGTGACAGCATCGAAAATAGGAATCGAAATTTTAACTTTTGAACGATTCCGGGAGAATCGGAAAGTTAGTCCCGGTTCCAATCGATACTCGATACCTAACCCTATACACACACCTACATTGGCCAAAGAATGGCAAAGTTTGGGCCTCCATAGCTAATTTATATTGCCGTTTTGAGTTAGCGCTATTCACGCTTTCGGACCAGACCTTGCAAGACCTCTTGTATCCAGTTTGACAGCTGCAAACAAAGAAAAGAAATACACAGACAGACGTAGCAACGTATTGATGACGGCAAAGTTATTGAGTTTACTTTCATTTATTGTTTGAATGACTGACTCACTACTATTGGCCCTTTCCTACAATTGTTTACATTTTTTTAATGCCTCTGGACATCAAATTTAATGATTTTTAATTCCATTTAAGGCCTTAATGTTTGCAAAATTAATGTATTGACTTTTAATGCTTTTAAATGCCCTGCGGAAACCTTGTTAAGTGTTTTCCATGGTTGTGATGACATTTTCTTTCCTTTATGTCTTGATAGCTGAAGGGATTTTTTTACATTCAATATATTTTTCTCCGGGTCCTTATTTGTGTTAAATATCAATTATTGATATCAACAAATAAAAATCACTTATATCGTCGTGATACAGTTTTCAGCCATATCGCCCAGCTCTAATACATCGTATATTTTATATGGTTTCCATAGTATCAAGTCCAAACGATGAATACTAATGATGTAACGGTACAGCGTCCTCACATTTTCGATACAGAACGAGAAGAAAATACAAAACATAAAACTGTTAGGCTTTTGTGTTAAATTATATTTAAAATGAAGCATGAAAATTCGATTGCAGTCTTCTGGAAAGTAATCATCCAATAAATAACATTTTCAAGTTAAAAATATAGTCCAAAACGTACCGTTAGTAAATGTTTAGTGACACTACTTGTGGAGGTAGATCGCAACGCTGAATGTGCACCTTGGGTTCCTCAATTGAAATGTGTACCAAGTGGGAAATTATGGTACTTAGCCTTCGGTTTGGGACAGCTGCTTACCGATTCGATCCGAATACAAATACATGTACTCGTTAAGCCTCTAATAAGCAATCGGCTGGGAGAGAATCCAGCTCATCCATAAACCCAATGAGGACAAGAAGTATAGAAAACGGATGGATATCTACAGTAAGTTGGCTGCCTTTAGTGCGGCTGGTGTTATTTGTGAGTAGGCATTGTATGTTGTAAAACAACACAATTATTGTCTTACTCGTGTAGACTGTGACAAACAAACGAAAGGAAACATGACGCTGGTGAGACTTGGTTAAGGAAAGAGAATGCTCATAATTATCATTACTATGATATTTTTTAAGTGTGTATTGTAGCACTTGATAGCAAGTACACAAATGGTCCATATCATTTTTGTCATGAACTGGGAAAAAATAAAAAATATGGGATGTTTGGATTACGTGCGTGGTCTGCTTATGCAAAAATAAATAGTGGACGAAAATAGACATATGAGGATAGAAGGACGGAGGTTGGGGAGGGGAAGTACAGAGGTGGGGACCTATTTATTGATAAGAGTAAGGACTCAGCAAAATTAAAGGTGACAAGTTTCCTGTGCTAAAAGGCACAGAGAACGGAGAGACCGATTCTATTGTTAACAATTAGTTTTACAGGTCAAAATTCTGTAATAAAACACATGCAAGCACACAAGTCTTAATCAATGAACATTAAATCTCACCAACCCTCAACCTAAAAACTTTTGTTTACAAAACACTTGACCATTTCCAAATAATTTTAATATTTTCTCCTCACACAGATATGGGCACAACTTTGCAGAAGTCCAGTAATAATTGTTTAGAGACAATCATATAAAATAATGCTATAGTGCATTAACAATTGGTGTCCCACACCTGATTCCAAATCTTATTACGTAATTACGCACACAATGTTTTTGGAGGAAATTATAAAATATGTATACATTTATAAAATGTAAACACATTTATTTCATGAACAATAACAATCATGTGAGTGTCCTAATGTAAGTGGTTTGATTAAATGCTGTTGCTATAATTATTAAACCTGAATACAAAAACACCTTCACATTCATGATAAACATTTTTGGGAATGACTTAAATTTTGTGTTTTCATAACTTTGCAGCTTACTTTTTCATTTATGTGATCCCCACACAAATTACTTGTTTTTTCAATATATAAGAGACACATAAAATGTTAAACAAAATTAAGTAAAATAATAAAAATAAAAAAACCAAGGCAGCAGATTTAAGTCAGCTAAATTGAAGCCACTCCCAAATCTTCTGGTTAACTTGCAAACCTGTACAAATAAACATTGTGCTTTAAATATTGTGGCTTCGCTACGTTAAATTTTTTTTTCAATTAAGTATATTCTACATATTTTTTGACTAACTCAGTTGTTAAATAATGTTTTATGTATGTTTTATATGTATTACAGTTAGGGCTGGGCGATATGGCCTTTTTGTTAATATCGCGATATTTTAAGGCCATATCGCGATACACGATATATATCTCGATATTTTGCCTTAACCTTGAATGAACACTTGATGCATATAATCACAGCAGTATGATGATTCTATGTGTCTACATTAAAACATTCTTCTTCATACTGCATTAATATATGCTACTTTAAAACGTTCATGCAGAGAAGGAAATCACAACAACAAAAAAATCACTATTTTTTCATACGGTGTTGATCTGGAAATGTTTGCCTCTGCATTGTCAACGGAGATGTTGACATGCGGACTAAGCACTCTTCATTCTCTAGCAGGTGAATTTTCAAATGCAGGGTTTCCCACACATTCATTTATTTGTGGCGGCCCGCCACGAAAGAATTACGTCCGCCACAAATTTTTTAAAAAAATTTAAAAAATTAAAAAAACATTTTTTATTTTTTTTTGTCCTCTCCAGCTTCTCAGGCAAATCATATAGTTGATGTAGATGCCCATATCGGCTGTTCAGATTTACTTTACAAAAGAGAAGTGTAGGATACTTCTCTTGTTGCCTTATTTGTATTTGACTTTATTAAATGTTTTTATATTAGAAACACAACATGTGTATATAACAAAGGGTGCAAAGTCTGCAGGCAGTAGGAAACACATGGTTAAGTGTAGGGAGTAAAACTGATGGCAGTCTAAAGTTCATGATTTTTGGAGCTCTTTGTTCAGTGGATCAGATGTTTGATGAAGCTCTGTGTCTATCTACCACCACTACTGTTTTCTGTTTATTTGTTACTGACTGTGGCAGGACACCTCTGCCTCTGTTTCACTTTATGTTGCTGGTAAATAATATGGTTGTAGTAGTAGGCTAAAGTTAAATGATTTAGTATGCACTAATTAAAGGGGCAGAGCTTTGAGACATTTTAGCTTTTATATTTTATAAGATATATTTTTTGTAAGAACCACAATTAATAAATATATTTCAGTGAATAACTTATTGTTCAAATCTGTATATAAATATGTACATAAAGTGTTGTAATTATATTGTAAAATGGATGGATTGATGGATGGATGGATGGACGTTTAAAACAAAACTGTTATTAATTAGTAAGTATACATTTTTTGAGCCTTTTTAGAGAAAATCAAATCATTGTAGTAAATTATGCAAATTACTCAATGATGTCATGTGACCACGCCCATAGCCACGCCCCCACCGCCACAGGTATCTTGGCAGTTTATGGGAAACACTGAAATGATGCTACATATTAGCAGTAGTGCTACTTTTTATAGCAACGCTTTTGCCCCACACTTGACAAATTACGGTTGTCTGTTCGACATATTGCCACTTGAAGCCAAACCACCGCCAGACGATGGACCCCCTGCTGTTTTTCTTGGGAATTAATTATTCCTTCATTTGTTACCAGATTCGCACCTTCACTCTCTCGTATTACCACTCGCACGGCTGCGCTAGCATCACAGCTAACGTTACCCATGCTGCTACCTCTTTGCTGCGCGAGGGCGTATACGTATGTGACGTATGTCGTGACAGTATGTGACGTGTGTAAGAAGGTGCGCTTGTCTGTCTGTGAGAAGGAGACACTGGAAAGAGCGAGGAGAGTCTGTAGTGTAATGCCAGCAGCTAAAAGCAACTGCGTGAGAACGTATACTCGAATATCACGATATAGTCATTTTCCATATCGCACAGAGACAAACCCGCGATATATCGCGTATATCGATATATCGCCCAGCCCTAATTATTGTGCAGTTTTTGTCCTTTTTAGGGTGAACACTGCAAACAACAACATACGCGGCTAATCCTTCTGTATCTTCACCATGACAATCAAGTTGACTAACTATTGGAAGAAAAATGTTTTGATTCACTTCATATTCAACTCCTGCCTTATCAAAAACACATCTCCACATTGGTGAACCATAGACATGAGCATTTTCAAAAGACGAGACGTGGCAGGACTCGATGGCACTCGGCATGCCACCTAATGCGGACATTTGCTAAGTGGAATCAAACTCTGTTAAGGCACTTTAACATCGTCATCAATAACACAGCTCCATATGACATTTGTGAGCAATGTTGATTGACAACACAGGATATACAATTCTAACAATATGGAATGCTGACAACACAGCTAATGGTAGTAGCTGCGAATGTCATGTTGACTGAGTTTTTGCAGAGTAACACACACCCGTGGTTTCAGCACATGGAAGCTTAGTTTTAACACAAAGGAATTACCCAGGATGTGACCAAGTATTTCCACATAGTGGCCAGGCGATGCCCATAGCAATGATGCTTGGAGAATATATTTTTTAGCACTATAGGTGGTTAGCAAACAGTTACCTTTGCTGCGTGTTATCTAACAGGCCAAATGTCTTAAGACCTAGCTTTTAACTACAGCACTGTTAAAAGTTATTGTTGCCGTATCTAACAAGTTACAGTACTATGGGATTCACCAATCAGTCGTCCATGTCCAAAGTCAGGCAGTTCAAAGATGCACAGTATGGTTTCGGGGTAAAGTCAATAGTTTTGGGGTAAAGTTCTTGCGGTGGAAAGGAGTCAAGAATTACCATCAAAAAGGTTGCAGCACTTCAAAACTTCTCAGACTTAAATTGATTCCAATCAAATAATCAGGACAGCAACACAAGAGTTTTCCAAAATGCCACGGTATTTTACTTTAAAACCATTTTTGATTGATTTCAGTCAATTTAAGAAACCTCACATAGAAAACTAGAGCAATTTGTCAGCTAAAATACAATACAATTTAGCTGAAAAGACGTGCAGAGAAATGAAAAATCAAGCTTTAAAATGACAGACCGCCTCAAAAAGAGAACAAAAAATCCAATGAGTTTTTGCCAGCATGTGCAGTCTTCATCACTGAATAGTCCATTGAAAGGCTGGAATTCCCAGGATTATCCTTCCCATTGTATTCTCACATCCATAGTCAGAGAGCATTGTCCAACTAGTACACACACCTCTGCACTTATGTGCTGTGGCTCGTTATGGTCGGTCTGCCTGGTTGGATAGACATGCAAGCATTCCATCCACCTGTGATGGACTGAAAACCTACTGTAAATGTCTGCATCTGTTGAGAAGTCTGTCAGCCATTCCCACTATTTATTTATCATATTTTATTGTTTATTAATCTAGACTACTGTGTTCCCTTGCCACTTTGTGGTTCACTCATGGTGGTCTCAGTGCATTGCTGATATAAAAGTACCATTGAGATTTAAGGAGCCATTAAAGATTCATGGTAAAATAGGTTTTATGTTGAATGAAGTGTTTTAAGAGCATAAGAAGTTTTTATAAGAATGTGTGAAAACTGTGTCGAGTGTGTGAAAGGCTTATATAAACACTACATGCATATAGAATCCATCCATCAATTTTCTACCGCTTGTCCCTCTATATAAATCATGAAATAAGTAGCGTCCCTACCTAACAGATATTCACTCACCATGGTGTGTGTGTGTGTGTGTGTGTGTGTGTGTGTGTGTGTGTGTGTGTGTGTGTGTGTGTGTGTGTGTGTGTGTGTGTGTGTGTGTGTGTGTGTGTGTGTGTGTGTGGGGTAGTAATTGTGTTTGACACTGTAATGTTTATCACGTATCATCTACTGGTTTATTCAATTGACAACTTATCAACTTATAACTTAATTTATCAAAAAGAGGAAGTGAACAACTTTAGAGAAGGTGCGGGCTGAAATAAGCTTTGCTTCTTCCTACTGTTTTTTAGACATGTTGAATTGTGCGAGTGTAGAAATGTGCTGGACCACTGTTACGCGTGTATGAAATAAAACATTACAACTGGTCGAGCTGAGGGGTTTTATTGGATTATAAGGCCAATATAGAACTGAAATAGTTAGTATATTTTCATTTGGTCCAACGACAACATGGCTGACGACTGTTGTTTTATTAAAAAAGACTGCTTTGTTATTTTGTTAGCTCAGCAAAACTTACGTTTAATGGACCATCAACGTCTTCTTAGCTGATGCTTATTGCAGTTGTACTGCTGAGTATTGAGACACACGTAAAATGAGTGATTATAAATGAATAAATACAATTAAATAGACTCTGGGTTTGCATGTGCTTTATGCGACAACGTCAATAGGAGGGAATAAATGGCAAGTGCCTCCTTTTAAAGTTAAGATTAGCGTTTACAAGACCACATCATTTTCACTCAAAAGATGCAAGCAATAAGGCAAATTGAAGCATGTGAAAGAGCTACATTCCACATCTCAGTACATTATATTTATATTGTATTTATCTATTTGCAGCTAATACATATATGGCTGAATTATTTATTATCTATTTAATAGTATTTATTGTCCATTTTGAATTTGTGGTTTAGGACAGTGATTAGGCAATGTAGTTTGCCAACAGTGAGGAAATGATGGAAAAAAGGAAGGTTTAACAGTGTGAATGATAGTCGGGAAACCCTTTTTTCAAAGTAAACTTCCAAGCCAAAATAAAGTTATACTTATAAACAACTAAAAGTTAGATGAACGGATTGTTTTTAAGTAAGTACAACATTTTCAAGTAAGCTTAGTGAATGACTACAAGTAAGTTAACTCTTAGACCTTCATTTTTCTTACTAAAGACAATCTATGGTTACTTGTAGAGGAGGGGAAAATCGATTTTTAGATGCATCGCAATTCGGATATGGACGATTATAAAATCGATTAGTAAACATCAAGAATCGATAATCGATTTATTTATTGTAAGTAAAGTAATGCAGAAAGTTAAAACATTTTGAAAGATGGCGCCTGATGGCCATAAGACGTAACTGCACTTTTTGTCCATATAGATAAAAATAGTGTTCATGTATGAGATTTAGTCTTACACATAGACCTGCCAATTATGGCCAAATTAATAATTAGGATTATTTTTTTTATAAGTATTGAAATCATGATTACTGATTGATAGGTAAAGCAGTGTTGGGGTGAGGTGTGAACGCAATACCATCATGCAATTTGTAATGTCTATTAAAGAGGCTATAAAAAAAACATTATCCATATACTGTATCTAACAAGTAATTTTTTTTTTTTTGTTAATTAATATCAACATGTCAGCTTTTTCTCATTACATGTCTTTATCTCTATTTTTACTATTTTACAAGTGTAGTTTCAAAACGGTATGTATAAACACAAATGCATAGACTTGCTGTCATACACATTTAGTCCAATCAGAATCCTGGAAAAGTAGCCACAGCTGACTTGGTGGCATTACACCTCTGTTATATATAATATTTTTGTATATACTAGACATACAATGATATGTACATTATCTTTAAAACCAGCCTGCCCTTACACAGAGCCTTGGGAACATGATGAGTCTAAATTTTTAGTGTTTAAAGCGCACATGCGGGCCTGTGCTGCTGAAACCCAACACTGATAGAATTATAACATGTTTAATCAGCAACATGGTGATATATTACATATACAGTGAAGTATACATTATTTATAAAAACAGCACGCTCTAACGAGCCAAGGAAACCATTTTGCATGTTTAAGTCTGCGTTTTTAAGGACAAATGTGTGCAAGAGGCCTAAAAGCACAGATACGTATGCGATTATTAAGTATCTGTGTTCGTGTGGACATGGCCTTAGAATAAGTAGCCACAATTAGCTTCAACTTTCAGTGGGTAAGCTGTCACAACAAGAGTTTCTTAACAAACCCTTATGCGTAAAAACAGATGCATACGTGGGAGCAACCTGTGCAGTGCCGAAGCCAGTACAGTAAATCGGGATAGAAGTCCGATAACAGTAAAAAAAAAAAAAAAATCTAACAAGTAATAACCGTCTCTTAGTGAATCTGTTAAAACAGTGAGGTAGTTAATACATACAAATAGTTTGTCTCTTTCCCCTAGCTCCATATAAAAAAGGATCAAATGCAGGTACCATTACACTAGAACAGGGGTCACCAACGCGGTGCCCGCGGGCACCAGGTAAGGACCAGATGAGTAGCCCGCCGGCCTGTTCTAAAAATAGCTCAAATAGCAGCACTTACCAGTGAGCTGCCTCTATTTTTTAAATTTAATTTATTTACTAGCAAGCTGGTCTCGCTTTGCCCGACATTTTTAATTCTAAGAGAGACAAAACTCAAATAGAATTTGAAAATCCAAGAAAATATTTTAAAGACTTGGTCTTCACTTGTTTAAATAAATTCATTATTTTTTTTACTTTGCTTCTTATAACTTTCAGAAAGACAATTTTAGAGAAAAAAATACAACCTTAAAAATGATTTTAGGCTTTTTAAACACATACCTTTTTACCTTTTAAATTCCTTCCTCTTCTTTCCTGACAATTTAAATCAATGTTCAAGTAATTTTTTTATTTTTTATTGTAAAGAATAATAAATACATTTTATTTTAATTCTTAATTTTAGCTTCTGTTTTTTCGACGAAGAATATTTGTGAAATATTTCTTCAAACTTATTATGATTAAAATTCAAAAAAATTATTCTGGCAAATCTAGAAAATCTGTAGAACCAAATTTAAATCTTATTTCAAAGTCTTTTGAATTTATTTTAAAATTTTTGTTCTGGAAAATCTAGAAGAAATAATGATTTGTCTTTGTTAGAAATATAGCTTGGTCCAATTTGTTATATATTCTAACAAAGTGTAGATTGGATTTTAACCTATTTAAAACATGTCATCAAAATTCTAAAATTAATCTTAATCAGGAAATATTACTAATGATGTTCCATAAATTCTTTTTTTAAGTTTTTCTCTTTTTCGGTTGAATTTTGAAGAGTCGAAATTGAAGATAAACTATGTTTCAAAATTTAATTGTCATTTTTTTCATGTTTTCTCCTCTTTTAAACCATTCAATTAAGTATAAATATCATTAATTATTAATAATAACATAGAGTTAAAGGTAAATTCAGCAAATTGGCTATTTCTGGCAATTTATTTAAGTGTGTATCCAACTGGTAGCCCTTCGCATTAATCAGTACCCAAGAAGTAGCTCTTGGTTTCAAAAAGGTTGGTGACCCCTGCACTAGAAGTTTCAATGCAATAGTAGTTGATACCTTAAAAAAAAGGTGACTACTAACAAAACATATTTACAAAAAAACTTTAAAAAGACCATATAAAAACTTCACTTAGGTCCTATGTAGTGCCTCACAACATTGGAGCGGTTGTCTTGTTCACACCACTCAAAAATTGTGTTTTTTCCTCTTCAAAAATTCAAGCTGTGCATGGGTACAAACGTGAAGTCGAAGCTACTTCTTCTTCTGCAGCTTCTTTAACTGCGATTTACCTCAATGAGGGGCATTATCGCCACCTACTGTTTATTATTCCGAGTAACAACTCAGACTCTCTGAGTAACTTAACTTAAATAATACCATTTCTGTGAAATAGTGCTTTGATGTTCACAACACTTACCCACTGATAGTACAAACCGTTTCCATATGAGTTGGGAAATTGTGTTAGATGTAAATATAAACGGAATACAATGATTTGCAAATCCTTTTCAACCCATATTAAATTGAATGCACTACAAAGACAAGATATTTGATGTTCAAACTCATACATTTTTTTTTTTTTTTTGCAAATAATAATTAACTTAGAATTTCATGGCTGCAACACGTGCCAAAGTAGTTGGGAAAGGGCATGTTCACCACTGTGTTACATGGCCTTTCCTTTTAACAACACTCAGTAAACGTTTGGGAACTGAGGAGACACATTTTTTAAGCTTCTCAGGTGGAATTCTTTCCCATTCTTGCTTGATGTACAGCTTAAGTTGTTCAACAGTCCAGGGGTCTCCGTTGTGGTATTTTAGGCTTCATAATGCGCCACACATTTTTAATGGGAGACAGGTCTGGACTACAGGCAGGCCAGTCTAGTACCCGCACTCTTTTACTATGAAGCCACGTTGATGTAACACGTGGCTTGGCATTGTCTTGCTGAAATAAGCAGGGGCGTCCATGGTAACGTTGCTTGGATGGCAACATACAGTATGTTGCTCCAAAACCTGTATGTACTTTTCAGCATTAATGGCGCCTTCACAGATGTGTAAGTTACCCATGTCTTGGGCACTAATACACCCCCATTCCATCACCGATGCTGGCTTTTCAACTTTGCGCCTATAACAATCCGGGTGGTTCCTTTCCTCTTTGGTCTGGAGGACACGACGTCCACAGTTTCCAAAAACAATTTGAAATGTGGACTTGTCAGACCACAGAACACTTTTCCACTTTGTATCAGTCCATCTTAGATGAGCTCAGGCCCAGCGAAGCCAACGGCGTTTCTGGGTGTTGTTGATAAACGGTTTTCGCCTTGCACAGGAGAGTTTTAACTTGCACTTACAGATGTAGCGACCAACTGTAGTTACTGACAGTGGGTTTCTGAAGTGTTCCTGAGCCCATGTGGTGATATCCTTTACACACTGATGTCGCTTGTTGATGCAGTACAGCCTGAGGGATCGAAGGTCACGTGCTTAGCTGCTTACGTGCAGTGATTTCTCCAGCTTCTCTGAACCCTTTGATGATATTACGGACCGTAGATGGTGAAATCCCTAAATTCCTTGCAATAGCTGGTTGAAAAAGGTTTTTCTTAAACTGTTCAACAATTTGCTCACGCATTTGTTGACAAAGTGGTGACCCTCGCCCCATCCTTGTTTGTGAATGACCAAGCATTTCATGGAATCTACTTTTATACCCAATCATGGCACCCACCTGTTCCCAATTTGCCTGTTCACCTGTGGGATGTTCCAAATAAGTGTTTGATGAGCATTCCTCAACTTTATCAGTATTTATTGCCACCTTTCCCAACTTCTTTGTCACGTGTTGCTGGCATCAAATTCTAAAGTTAATGATTATTTGCAAAAAAAAAAAGTTTATCAGTTTGAACATCAAATATGTTGCCTTTGTAGCATATTCAACTGAGTATGGGTTGAAAATGATTTGCAAATCATTGTATTCCGTTTATATTTACATCTAACACAATTTCCCAACTCATATGGAAACGGGGTTTGTAAACTCAACATTTTGGTTAAAATCTAGTAAAATTACTTTGTTATTTCTAGTAGGGTATACTATTTGCTTTTACAGTGTATTCTTCGAATAGCTCAATGAAAATTGAATATCACAATATCAAGGTGTCTCGAAGACACATCTGTCCAGCTAGTTGGTAGTTGCCATCTAGTAAATAGCGAACTAGCTGCCAGCTAGCTTAGAGCGGTGCTATTTTTAACAATGTACCTTTAGGACCAGTTTAATTAAAAACACAAATGTGTAGATGCTATATAAGTAGAGGGTCCCCGCTCCACCTCTCCCAACAGTTTGGGGGTCTTTCGCCTGAAAACATTGAAAACCCTTGCTGTACCTTTTCGTACTTCATACAGTAAAACTACTTTAGTGGTTTGTAGTACATTCTACTGAATTGGGTTTGATACAATATTCATTACCTAGAAGTCTGTTTTGCTTATTTTAAATCATATTACAGTACATGTTAAAATTGTGGTGTCATTTGGGGCCCTAAAACTGATAAATGGCCTTTCAATGTATTTCAATAAGGAAGATTTATTTAAGACAGAGTATTTCAAGTTAGGAGCGCTGTCACAGAACAAATTAAACTTGAAAGTCAATGCACCACTGTATTTGGTTGTCTTGTGTGTATTCCTAAAATCCCATCGTGGCACAGTTAACATACACATTAGCACTAAAAGGTGAACTGCAGGACACTTTCAAAAAGCCAGATATAAACACCCCCATCATTTTGACCTAATAAGTCGAACGGCAGAGGCTGGCTCTGTGAACTGATATGGTCATGAGGTGCAGAAGCATGCCAAAGCCTCTGACAGCTAAATTTCAATGATGAAAGGTTACATATGAGAGGCCCCGCTTAATGCTCACTGCTAGCCGTATGAAAAACATCAGAGATCTAATCTCTGCTGCCACCAAACAGTACAGTTTGAGTTTGTTTTAAAAATTGTAACGATCGCAAAATAACTGATCTTTTTTTTTTTTAAACTGTTGTTCCAACTGCAGTAACCACAGTTTGAGGTACAAGGGGCCCAATTAAATGAGCATCTGAGGTCTCTTAAAGACAGAGTCATCACTCTGCTTGAGGTTTTTAATACATCGTCAACATTCATTATTTTCATCTAAAACATTCTACTTAACATGTACAAAGTACAAACTACACTGTATTATCTCAGTGGCCTAGTGGTTAGAGTGTCCGCCCTGAGATCGGTAGGTTGGAGTTCAAATCCCAGCCGAGTCATACCAAAGACTATAAAAATGGGACCCATAACCTCCCTGCTTGGCACTCAGCAACAAAGGGTTGGAGTTGGGCGTTAAATCACCAAAATGATTCCCGGGCGCGGCGCCGCTGCTGCCCACTGCTCCCCAAGGGGATGGGACAAATGCAGAGGACAAATTTCACCACATCTAGTGTGTGTGTGACAATCATTGGTACTTTAATCTTTCATCTTTAATTGGAAATATGAATGTACTGATATGAAAATTTCATATAGTTATTGTGACCAAAATTATCACAGTTATTATAAGCGCAGTATTGTTGCTCAAAAAGTATACTGTGCACAAAATCTTTGGACCAAGTTTTTTTTTTAACAAAGAAATAGACACACTGTTAGAAACCCCCCTTATTTTGCATGTTTGGTGTTTCTTATGCTTCACTGATAATGCTTTAATCTTAGTATTTTATCTGTTTTAATGCCTAAGATTATATTGTTTTAAATATTGATTGTACTGTAGCGCCTTAAGATGTATTTAAATGATAATTGTGCAAACCCTGACTTAATATACTGTTACATTATAACCTTTAACTTCACTTGATACACTGGCAGGTGTACTGCTGGCAGCTCACTACTGTTCAGCAATACATTGAAAGCATGTAAAACACATTGTAAGTATCTTCCCCTCAGAGTACTACAGTACCCCAATCAACTTGTTTAGAGAGCACAGTTCTGTCTAAGATTCAAGCTGCATAGTTGAATTCGTGTCGTCCTTTTCTACCGTTGTCCGTTCGAGTGTCGCGAGGGGTGTGGAGCGATCTCAGCTGCATTCGGGCGGAAGGCGCGGCGTACTCGCAGTGCCAACACAGATAGACAGACAACATTCACACTCACATAGTTGAATCTCTTAGACAGAAATGTGTTTACACAAGTTTAGATTGGGGTATGTTGTTTCTTGATGGGGAAAGACTTTAATGTCTCTTATTTTAATGTTAGCATTTAAGCTAGTGAGCTGGCACCAGTCAGTCCATGAGTGTATCAAAGTGCAGTTATCAATCAGGGTTTTTCAAACTTTTTAATGTAAAACTGTAATACTAACCGTCAGGAGTTTTACCCCAATTATCATTTATAGCGTTTTTAGTTACATCTCTAATTAGGAATATAACACTTTTAAACTTATACAAATATACAACTCATCAATAAGCTGCCAATACAATTGTCAATTTACTTTCGACCGTCACACTTCTACCTGCTATTTTTTTCTACAAGCATAACAGATTAGAGGAAGACCTCAAACAGTATTGGTTTTAGGATTGCGAATGAAGCTGGTTGAGAACAGGCCACGTTGTCTGCAATACATTAAAATGACCTTTATAATTAAAATACTGTCTTTTTTCTGATGTCCCATTTTTTTTCAAGGTGATGTCTTTTTGGTGTGTGTACAAATGCATGTGGCTCACTTACAATTGTGGAGTCCCACTTAAGACTAGGCATAGTTTTTTCAGTGAGTCAACAAAGTGAGCTTGTTAGCACACAATAATAGAAAGCTGCAACAAAAGTGCAAGCCACAAAGGACGCGATAGACAAAGTGACAGAGGACCAAGTTTTGCCGAAGAACCAAGTTGAGGCGCAAGGTTAAAAATAGTATAATGAACGTAGTATATTATCATTTTTGAAATGGTAAAAAAAAAAGCTATTTTATGACTTACTTTCCAACCTTGTTCCTTACCCCGTTTTCAATTTTCCGCCTCAGCCATTTTAGTCCGTCACTGAAACATGTTCGCTGTCACTTCTGTTGCGTCTTTATATTGTTGTGTTTTGGCTTATAGATGTTATGTTGTTGGGTTGTGGCATTTGTATTTGTTGTGGCTTTTGCAATCGTGCTATTGCTGAAAGTTGTTGAGTTGTGGCGTTTAGATTTGTTGAGACCTTTCTTGGTTACTGTCGCTGTTTATCAAAATACAAGTATTGACGTGAAAAGATACACTTAATTTCTCATCTAAACCTACGGTTAATTCAACCCAAAGAGATGTTGTTTGCACTTTATTTTTGATATCTATATTATAATATTTTTATGCAGAAAAACAGCAAAGGTAAATCCACTGTTAGAATGTTGGTTACTGTACTTTTATTGAAAATGTCTTGAATATTGAAAATGAGAGCAGAAAAGGTCTCCCCTTGTTAATTTAACCAAAAGTGTTGGTTGTACTTTATTCAAAAAAGATTGGCCATTAATTGTCGTTTACTATCCATAATTCATTTATACCTAATTCCCTAACAAGAAATAACGGGAATAGAGAAGACTCAGCTGCATTGCCCAATATCCATTATTTATTTCATAGTCACATTGGTTGATTTATTTCTTTTTTGATAAAAAGTTACTGAATCGTTTCAAATTGTATCGCTCTAAATAAACTAATATCGTCCCTTAATCGTTTCGGCAATATCAAATCATGATTGTAATGGAATGCTTTTTAAAACAAATCATTACACAAACCTTGTCAAATGAAATGAAACCATGTGTTAATCACAAATATAACTATCAAGGCTTAGGTCAGGCTGATTACAAAAATAAATACTAATCAACTATACTGCAAAAGAAGACACTCATAAAAATGTATGAAAATACATTTATATACAATTGTGCAGTGCTAAAATAAATACAATAATTAAATTAATAATAGATCATAATGTTATATATATATATATATATATATATATATATATATATATATATATATATATATATATATATATATATATATATATATATATATATATATATACACACATATATATATATATATATATATATATACACACATATATATATATATATTAGGGGTGTGGGAAAACATCGATTCGAATTCGAATCGCGATTCTCACGTTGTGCGATTCAGAATCGATTCTCTTTTTTTTTTAAACGAATTTTTGTCATTTTTTTTTTTTTTTAAATATTTTTTTATTTTTTATTAATCAATTTAACAAAACAATACACAGCAATACCATAACAATGCAATCCAATTCCAAAACCAAACCCGACCCAGCAACACTCAGAACTGCAATAAACAGAGCAATTGAGAGGAGACACAAACACGACACAGAACAAACCAAAAGTAGTGAAACAAAAATGAATATTATCAACAACAGTATCAATATTAGTTACAATTTCAACATAGGAGTGATTAAAAATCCCTCATTGACATTATCATTAGACATTTATATAAATTTTAAAAAAGAACAATAGTGTCACAGTGGCTTACACTTGCATTGCATCTCATAAGCTTGACAACACACTGTGTCCAATATTTTCACAAAGATAAAATAAGTCATATTTTTGGTTCATTTAATAGTTAAAACAAATTTACATTATTGCAATCAGTTGATAAAACATTGTCCTTTACAATTATAAAAGCTTTTTACAAAAATCTACTACTCTGCTTGCATGTCAGCAGACTGGGGTAGATCCTGCTGAAATCCTATGTATTGAATGAATAGAGAATCCTTTTGAATCGGGAAAAAATTGTTTTTGAATCGAGAATCGTGTTGAATTGAAAAAAAATCGATTTTGAATCGAATCGTGACCCCAAGAATCGATATTGAATCGAATCGTGGGACACCCAAAGATTCACAGCCCTGTACCAAAGAAAATACAGCTTTACCACTTTAGTCATTATTTTTGCGCTTAAGAAATTTATCTGACTTTGACTCCAGACTTCTTCTGTTTGTTTCATATTGTCATTACTGCCACAAGTGGTGTGAAAAGCATATTACAACCGCGTCTCACAGCGGCCAATACAGACCGTGGCTGAGAAACAGATCTTTATTGACGGCCCTCTAATCTGATCTAAATTTATAATGAGCACACAATTCATTGTTTTTACTAACTTTAAGTTATCAAAACACTTACTTTTAATAACAGCAATAATATACAATAATAAGGCTTTCTTTGTATTCTGCATTTAACCAATTATTTGAAGAGCAGCAGGTAGCTATCGTGTGGCACCCAGGGATTACACTGCTACCTTGTGTAATTCCAGTAGTAAACAATCTCCATTTTGCATATTTAATGGTTGATTACTTTAATTTTATTTACAAAACGTTACTTTTGCAGTGAAAAAATACTCCTCTCCTGTTTATGCTCCAGTATGCTTTTGTGTCTGCATTTGTGAAACAACCTGGGACTGAGTGCATTTCACACCAATTATAAAATAGTCCCAAACAGTCCACATTGGAGTTCCTCAGAGGCAATGTTGCCATTACCATTTAATACATTGTTGTCAGCAGTATTTGTAATGTGTCATCTCGACCACAACAGCAAATCTACTTCATAGCAATAGGAAATAGTCTGTCAGTCTGTACACATCACAGGAGCTTCATTTGGTATCTCTAAGGAATGCATGTTTCAGTGTAAAAACATAACACAGCTAACAAAGGGGGAAAATGCCTTAAATGTAGGACTTAGCAATGAATTGCCTGTAACGTGTATTATGATACAATGTTGTCACACATGATTTTCCCTCAAGAGTCCAAACTTTTACATGCCTTTCAAGCAACCGAAATAAAAGTAAATACGCTTTTAGGATTTAAAAAAACATGCTTCTTTTCACACCATTGTCCTAATTCACCACAATTTTTTGGACCACTGAGCAAAATTGACCAGGTTCTTTGGCTCACCCTTTATTTTAAGAATGGGTTTGGTATATCAGATGTTCATAGGTCTGCTTTTTCTAGAAGTGGGTTTTTGATACTAAAACTAGCTGTGCTGCCTAAAAATAGGCACTCAGCAATAATTCCCAGAAAGGAAAACTTTTTAAGAACAGGGGTTGTGTGCATGCTTGTGTGTCTCATAGGATTAGAAGACGAGGGAAAACCCTAGTAAGAAATGTTTGTTCAATTTAAGAATTGAATTTAAGGTGCTTGCAATAATTATACAGTAGTATAATTATTATTCCTTTCTGTGACTATCATACAGTAGAAAGAAAAAATGTTACTCTGGTATACTAAACTTGGCATTTGTAGTTGATCAGTTTAGCATTTTTTTTTCATCCTGTAGTAAGGAGGTACAGATCAGAATTCAATTAATTTCTATTAATCACAATTTTGAGTGCAGCTCTTGCAATACAATTCAAAAAATATGTTTTTTTTAATCCAGATGGAGACCCAAACAAATATGTATGGAACGCAGACTCTCAATACAAATATGTATGCCGTATTTTTTTGCGGTCCAATTTGTAAAATGTAATTTGCAACTGTACTCTATGTTGTAATGCTCCATGTTTATAAGTAAAGTTAGACATGTACATGTGTGCATTGGGTCTTACCTGTGCCTTTATTGCGATCAACAAAGCAGTACTTCAGTTCATATTCTTTTAAGATTTCATGGACCTCCTAAAACAAGAGAAAAACAGAACATTATCGGGTTTAACAAACAGAGCTGAGTTAAATTGCTGTTGAAAGCAGCTACTGTATATACAAATGTATATATTTAAAGTAGTGATGTGCCGACTGATCGGCCATCGATCATGACAAAGTATGTGATCGGCAAAGCTCATTTATGCCGATTTCAAACGCTGATCCTCTCTGGTTGAATACCGGTATTTATATTTTGTCCCTCAGCTGACAAGTGGCTAGCAGCTAGTAATGTATGTCCATACACAGTGTGGAGCCGCTCCCCTAAACTATTAATAATCACCTCCATTACACCAAGTATTATTATCACTGGATGACGAGACTAAACATGTTACACACAAGAGAAAGCCAGGAGGAGACTTTCTAATAACTAAGCTAACCTAGCTTTAAACAACACCAAGAAATACATGCTTAGTAAAGTTTAAGAAGTGTAAATGGAACCACATTACAGCAGAAAGTAAGCAGATATTAACAGAAAATTAACAAGTACAATAATAAGAGTTCGAGAGAGGATAATATAACAACAACTGATAATATAATAACAACAAGACCTAACCTCGATCCTGACCTCATGGTAATCTACCGGCCGGTGTCCCACCTTCCGTTTATTTCGAAAATCCTCGAAAAAATTGTTGCACAGCAGCTAAATGAACACTTAGCGTCTAACAATCTCTGTGAACCCTTTCAATCCGGTTTCAGGGCAAATCACTCTACGGAGACAGCCCTCGCAAAAATGACTAATGATCTATTGCTAACGATGGATTCTGATGCATCATCTATGTTGCTGCTTCTTGATCTTAGCGCTGCTTTCGATACCGTCGATCATAATATTTTATTAGAGCGTATCAAAACACCTATTGGTATGTCAGACTTAGCCTTGTCTTGGTTTAACTCCTATCTTACTGACAGGATGCAGTGCGTCTCCCATAACAATGTGACATCGGACTATGTTAAGGTAACGTGCGGAGTTCCCCAGGGTTCGGTTCTTGGCCCTGCACTCTTCAGCATTTACATGCTGCCGCTAGGTGACATCATACGCAAAAACGGTGTTAGCTTTCACCGTTATGCTGATGACACCCAACTCTACATGCCCCTAAAGCTGACCAACACGTTGGATTGTAGTCAGCTGGAGGCGTGTCTTAATGAAATTAAACAATGGATGTCCGCTAACTTTTTGCAACTCAACGCTAAGAAAACGGAAATGCTGATTATCGGTCCTGCTCAACACCGACACCTATCTAATAATACCACCTTAACATTTGACAACCAAACAATTACACAAGGCGACTCGGTAAAGAATCTGGGTATTATCTTCGACCCAACTCTCTTGTTTGAGTCACACATTAAGAGTGTTACTAAAACGGCCTTCTTTCATCTCCGTAATATCGCTAAAATTCGTTCCATTTTGTCCACTAGCGACGCTGAGATCATTATTCATGCTTTCGTTACGTCTCGTCTCGATTACTGTAACATATTATTTTCGGGTCTCCCTATGTCTAGCATTAAAACATTACAGTTGGTACAAAATGCGGCTGCTTAGACTTTTGACAAGAACAAGAAAGTTTGATCATATTACGCCTATACTGGCTCACCTGCACTGGCTTCCTGTGCACTTAAGATGTGACTTTAAGGTTTTACTACTTACGTATAAAATACTACACGGTCTAGCTCCATCCTATCTTGCTGATTGTATTGTACCATATGTCCCGGCAAGAAATCTGCGTTCAAAGAACTCCGGCTTATTAGTGATTCCCAGAGCCCAAAAAAAGTCTGCGGGCTATAGAGCGTTTTCTATTCGGGCTCCAGTACTCTGGAATGCCCTCCCGGTAACAGTTAGAGATGCTGTAGAAACATTTAAGTCCCATCTTAAAACGCATTTGTATACTCTAGCCTTTAAATAGACCCCCCTTTTAGACCAGTTTATCTGCCGTTTATTTTCTGCTCTGCCCCCCTCTCCTTCGTGGAGGGGGGGCACAGGTTCGGTGGCCACGAATGAAGCGCTGGCTGTCCAGGGTCAGGACCCAGGGTGGACCACTCGTCTGTGCATCGGTTGGGGACGTCTCTGCGCTGCTGACCTGTCTCTGCTTGGGATGGTCTCCTGCTGGCCCCACTATGGACTGGACTCTCACTATTATGTTAGATCTACTATGGACTAGACTCTCACAATATTATGCTAGATCCGCTCGACGTCCATTGCACCGGTCGCCTCCGCATCTGCAGTCCCCTCCAGGGTTTCTCATTGTTATCCCATTGGGTTGAGTTTTTTCTTGCCCTGATGTGGGATCTGAGCCGACCGAGGATGTTGTTGTGGCTTGTGCAGCCCTTTGAGACACTCGTGATTTAGGGCTATATAAGTAAACATTGATTGATTGATTGATTGAGAGTGTCAGTTTTGTCACAGTCAGTACACAACACGTAAGAGGAAGATCTGATCAATTAAGGGTAATATTAGTGTATAATCAAAACTAGATGGATCAGATCAATATTTTTATTTTCTCCAAATGTTTTTTTTTTTTGCTTTTTGTGTTAATGAATATTTTTCTGGATACAGGATGACTTTGAGGGCGAAAAACCAAATGATTTAAAACAGTACTAGACTATAACAATTATACTGTCATATTGATTATAACGAAATGTTTGTATTTGCAAACCTTATAAAAACACCTGATTCTAGTAAAACTCACTTAGATACATTATTACAGGCATTTTTAGACATATTGCATGTTTGGCTTTTTAGTTATGCTTATATAACTTTCATATTTAGTATGACAGTTATACTGTCAAAAAACTAATTTTTGCCTTTGCAAACTTTACAAAAGATATTTTTTCTAGTATTTGATTGTGTTCAGTTATAATGTACTTTTGACTTTGATATGCTCAAACAATTGTATGTAATATAAGAGAATATGGAACTAGTTTTAATATTGGGTTGATAATGTTGAACTGTCAATAGCACTCCCCATAAATTCATTGAAAAATGTACAATTAATACATGTGATCGTTATCGGTATTGGTATCGAGTGATCTCACTCATGGATGATCGGTATGGGAATAGGCAACATAAATCCTTGATCATCCAAAATTTAAAAAAACTATTTTGTTCCAACTGTTTTATATGACAACTCTAAAGATGTTCCTGATCTAATGTAATTATTAATAAAAATAATAAAAATAGATGTTTCCCCATTTTAATATTACAGCAGTTCATCACTAAACCAAGATTATACACAGTATTATAACTACAAGTAGCTGCAGGAGCAAGAAAATCTCAATTACATTTTGTTACAGTTGTTGCAGTTCTGTCTTCCTCTTTGATATGAATCACTGAAACATACTTGTTTGCTGATGACCACATCATTGCTGAGCTTGCATTCAAAGGCCAAAACAAAGAAATGAACTCCAAAGTGACAATGCTGTTTTATTGGGAAAAAAACCCTGGACAATGAAATTATTTCCATTGCTTTGTATCATATCATTCAAAGAGACCACACAATAGAACCCTACCTAGTACCTACAGCAGTCACATACACTATTTGAGGACTTTCTGATGGGTTTCTTTTTTTCGAGTGACAGCCCACTAACCACAATCCGGCCCATATCAGCGATGGCCATGTAAGGCAGCCCACACAGGCCAGATCAGTGGCCCTTGAAAATCAGAGTACTGACAGCCAAAATGGAATAGAGAGAAGAAAAAAGCTTCTACTCGCAGAGCCATGCAGTTATATGCCCTGATAAGACGAGATATCTGTTCTAATTTGTTTGGTTTCTGTTGCAGTGGATTTGATTCCAATAAGGAGACTGTGTATTTTATGTCAGTGTTTCCCATACATTCAATTATTTGTGGGGTCCATGACAAATACATTTGGACCACAAATAGGTCTACCCGTTCGTACTCGGTTATAAACATATTACAATAGGTCTGTCTCTGAATGTCGTAGGGCTGCAAGATTTATTGATTCTTTATTGTATTCCAATTAATCAATTATGACGATTAAAAAAATAAAATTGTTAAAAATATGTTCCTCTATCATGTTTTGCACCTCCAAGCTACCATGGACACATCAGTGTTTCCCATTTATTAATTTATTTGTAGTCACAAATAAACACACAAATGCGGATTTGGCGCTTCTGGGTTTGCCCTAGCTCGTAAACAAACTATTATGGAACCTTGACGGATAAATCGCAAATGCGCTTAACAACACACCTACTTCGCCAGAGAAAACCATGCAGCAGAAGGGTTAAATGGTGCCAATTTTGCAACTTTGTTGCTACATTTAACGAGAAGAGGTCTGCAATGGGTGAGGGCGGACCTACATCACTTCCGCCTACCAATCCCCTAGCAACCGGGAATTCGTTGAAAACAAACTAGCTCACAGCGAACACAGCATTGACAGATAAAGCATTTAACGAGCGTTGTGGCTTGGAAGTCGGCGTTAAATCCTTCATTTACGCATTTTTACTTATTCGCATATCGTGTGAAAAAACGAAAATGTATTATTTGCGTCAGACTCGTCTCAGTGAACTTTAAAGCTTCTCAGGCTTAGCTTAGCTTGCTAGTTAGCTTAGCCTGCGCGCTACTAAGAAAGAGACGCGGAAGTTATCAACAACAAGATCAAGTGTTAGTGTATAAAATATTGAGAGATTTGAGGGCTACATGTTTTGTTTAAGTACAACTGTTCTTCGCCAGGTGTTCTTTGGCCGCCCTGGCTTACGTTTTCCCGGTGGTGTCCATCTTAACGCTGCCTTTGGTATCCTCTCGTTGTCCGGTTTTCGAAAATAGCTAGCTAGGCTATAGACTATATCAGGGGTCACCAACGC
Source organism: Entelurus aequoreus (assembly GCF_033978785.1). Lineage (NCBI taxonomy): Eukaryota > Metazoa > Chordata > Actinopteri > Syngnathiformes > Syngnathidae > Entelurus > Entelurus aequoreus. The sequence goes on along the minus strand of NC_084749.1, from coordinate 30,679,225 downwards.
GGTGCCCGCGGGCACCAGGTAGCCCGTAAGGACCAGATGAGTAGCCCGCTGGCCTGTTCTAAAAAATAGCTCAAATAGCAGCACTTACCAGTGAGCTGCCTCTATTTTTTAAATTTGATTTATTTACTAGCAAGCTGGTCTCGCTTTGCTCGACATTTTTAATTCTAAGAGAGACAAAACTCAAATAGAATTTGAAAATCCAAGAAAATATTTTAAAGACTTGGTCTTCACTTGTTTGAATAAATTCATAATTTTTTTTTACTTTGCTTCTTATAACTTTCAGAAAGACAATTTTAGAGAAAAAATACAACCTTACAAATGATTTTAGGATTTTTAAACACATATACCTTTTTACCTTTTAAATTCCTTCCTCTTATTTCCTGACAATTTAAATCAATGTTCAAGTAAATTAATTGTTTTTATTGTAAAGAATAATAAATACATTTTAATTTAATTCTTCATTTTAGCTTCTGTTTTTTCGACGAAGAATATTTGTGAAATATTTCTTCAAACTTATCATGTTTAAAATTCAAAAAAAATATTCTGGCAAATCTAGAAAATCTGTAGAATCAAATTTAAATCTTATTTCAAAGTCTTTTGAATTTCTTTTAAAATTTTTGTTCTGGAAAATCTAGAAGAAATAATGATTTGTCTTTGTTAGAAATATAGCTTGGTCCAATATGTTGTATATTCTAACAAAGTGCAGATTGGATTTTATCCTATTTAAAACATGTCATCCATATTCTAAAATTAATCTTAATCAGGAAAAATTACTAATGATGTTCCATAAATGATTTTTTTATTTTTTTCAAAAAGATTCGAATTAGCTAGTTTTTCTCTTTTTTTTTCCGGTTGAATTTTTAATTTTAAAGAGTCGAAATTGAAGATAAACTATGTTTCAAAATTTAATTGTCATTTTTTTCATGTTTTCTCCTCTTTTAAACTGTTCAATTAAGCGTAAATTTTATTAATTATTAATAATAACATAGAGTTAAAGGTAAATTGAGCAAATTGGCTATTTCTGGCAATTTATTTAAGTGTGTATCAAACTGGTAGCCCTTCGCATTAATCAGTACCCAAGAAGTAGCTCTTGGTTTCAAAAAGGTTGGTGACCCCTGGACTATATAGTATATACCGCATGTTATTTTTGTACAACAACAACTTCAGCTGTCGAACGTTATAAGGTAAAAATTTAACAAGTACAACATTAGCACGGACGGTATAGCCAAGTTGTGGTTAAGAAGGTGGATTTTTGTTCCTTATATTTACCAGAGACGAAGTGATCCGAACACACGACCCGGGACTTTGGGGGACTCCAGTGAGAACCATCCTCGTTTTCCCGGTGTAAAGCTGTGAGCCATTTGTCTCGTCTCTGTGGGCTTTTATCGCGCTTTGGCAGAACAAAATACAACCTTGGTTTTCCCTGTTTCCAGTTGTGGTTAGCACAACCAAAAACAACACAGTTTTTCGGCATTTTGGAGGCAGAATGACGGGTTTAACCAGCGTAGGTCGACAGGTTAAAGAGTAATGGCAACGGTTTGTTTTCAACGCCAGTCTCGTTGCTATGGCTCGAAGAACCCGTATGTAGCTCAGTTGCCCGGATGTCGGCCCTCACCCATAACAGTGAAAGACAGGAGTGTGTCTTGCTTCGTGCATTATTTGGTAATTAAATACAAGCGGTCACAAAAGGTTACGTATTCGCCGCATGCGCAGAGATACGCCTCCACAAGTCCAGAGAGCGTGCATACAAGTGTGTGCAAAGCGTACAGAATGTTATTTTTGTTAGTTTCAATAATGAAAGATCGGCACCTTTCAGCAATTATTCAAACCTCTGCAGGATACTTGTACTTGTTCGTATCCCCGCTCGTAATATTGTCCATACTTCCGGTTCCACTCTACCGCTAAGACTTCTGGGTAGCTTAGTTACGCTACATTAGGGGTGCCAAAACATTTTGACTCGGGGGCAGCAGAGGGTTAAAACAATTTGTAACAATATGTGTACACACACACACACACACACACACACACACACACACACACATATATATATATATATATATATATATATATATATACACACACACATACATACATACATACATATATATAATGTATATATATATGTGTGTGTATATATATATATATATATATATATATATATATATATATATATATATATATATATATATATATATATATATATATATATATATATATATATACATACACATACATACATACATATACACACACACACGCATATACTGTATATACATACATATTATATTAATAAGTGTATACACACACACACATACAGTATATATTAGGGCTGGACAATTAATCAAATTTTAATTTCAATTATGGCTTCTCACAATTATGAACATTTAATAATCGAAAAACAAACGATTAATGGGTCGTGCAACATGCATGCAAATTCCGGAGCTTGTGACCGTGAAACAGATGAGGAGCGAATGAGTGAAAAAAAGAGCACGTCTACGAGAAGTTTGGGATCTCACCATGGATGCTATTTTTTATTGGACACAGCGATAGTATGCCTAATCAATAATCTCTAAGCTCAACAAAAAAGTAAGTCATATGATTTCTGCATACACATAACCGCGGACTGAGTCACATAATTGGCGAATAAAGAGGAATCTGCTAAGCGCAAAAATAATATCAGGTAAATTTACATAAATGTGAGTGAAATTTTGTCATAGTGAGGAGAAGAAACATTTGTTTGGGAAAAGGGACGGCGTGGCGAAGTTGGTAGAGTGGCTGTGCCAGCAATCGGAGTCTTGCTGGTTACTGGGGTTCAATTCCCACCGTCTACCTTCCTAGTCACGTCCGTTGTGTCCTTGGGCAAGACACTTCACCCTTTGCCTCTGATGGCTGCTGGTTAGCGCCTTGCATGGCAGCTCCCGCCATCAGTGTGTGAATGGGTAAATGTGGAAATACTGTCAAAGCGCTTTGAGTACCTTGAAGGTAGAAAAGCGCTATACAAGTATAACCCATTTATCATTTATCATAATAATGTGCTCATTTATCCCAGACACACTCAACCGCCCTGTCCTGAACTAAACAATCATTGTCAAGACGGCCACTTGAAACAGCGACTAAACTACGAAGCTAAAGCTAACAAGAACAATCCATACACGCACAACACATCAAATCTGCTGTTGTAAATAACATCGTCGATGTAAGATCAATGTACAAACAGTGGTCGCAACTTGAGAGGCGCTTTCTTTCGTTTTTAACAGCCTCAAGTTAGTTGCCCCTTTACTTGTAAAGCTGAGAACAGCTTCCCCCTTCACAATAATAGCACAGTGTGCTAAATCTGGTCTGACTGCGCTAACAAAATAAAGGTTTCAAAAAAGTACCTTGCACAAGAATAATGTACTTAAGATACATTTACAAAATGATTATGCTTTGACCTAAAATACTGGTTAATATTGTCCAAAGATATATTGCACTAATAAATGTGAGGATATTTGCATTTATTTAACAAACATGTTATTACATTTTATTTTACACAAAAAGCACACACTCTATGGTGTTAAAAAATCAGTGTTCAAGGTAAAAACATAATTTTAAAAAATGTTTAAGGAAAAACTGAATGTTATTTTTTTCAAATTGCTGTTCCATCCATCCATCCATCTTCTTCCGCTTATCCGAGGTCGGGTCGCGGGGGCAGCAGCCTAAGCAGGGAAGCCCAGACTTTCCTCTCCCCAGCCACTTCGTCCAGCTCCTCCCGGGGGATCCCGAGGCGTTCCCAGGCCAGCCAGGAGACATAATCTTCCCAACGTGTCCTGGGTCTTCCCCGTGGCCTCCTACCGGTTGGACGTGCCCTAAACACTTGCCGAGGGAGGCGTTCGGGTGGCATCCTGACCAGATGCCCGAACCAACTTAACTGGCTCCTCTCGATGTGGAGGAGCAGAGGCTTTACTTTGAGCTCCCCCCGGATGGCAGAGCTTCTCACCCTATCTCTAAGGGAGAGCCCCGCCACCCGGCGGAGGAAGCTCATTTCGGCCGCCTGTACCCGTGATCTTGTCCTTTCGGTCATAACCCAAAGCTCATGACCATAGGTGAGGATGGGAACGTAGATCGACCGGTAAATTGAGAGCTTTGCCTTCCGGCTCAGCTCCTTCTTCACCACAACGGATCGAAATTGCTGTTATTTAAATGTATTGTTATTATTATTTTACTTGTGGTTTATTCATTATTAATTTATATGCAGGTTTTTTTAAACTATATTTAAAGTACTATATCATAATATAATGTAGTAGAGGTCTGTGTTAAATATGTATATGATATGTTTTACGTTTTAATAGACAAAGGGCCTGATCTACTAAGCTACAAATAACAAGCGCTACACAGCATGTGCAAACTACAAACTGTATGTACTATTAAAGGACATGTTGCGTGTGATCTACTATGACTGTGTGTACAATTAAAAAGTGCTGCAGACCGCCTTCTTTAAATAACGTTTTAGTGTGTACTACTGGCATTATGTGCCCTCCAAATTCATGTTATTGTGCTCCACAACATGTGTGCAATGTTGTTGAACTAACAGCCCACATATATAATCTGTACCACCTTTTCTACAATACAGAATTGCAATCTATAGACATCAGAAACCATTTTTAGAACGCAGACGCGCTGCAGGGAGGCGGTGGAATATCACAACTGCAGCACATTCATCCATCTGGAATGATCCATCACAAGAAAATGCTTATTGAAAGATGTATTTTTATATAACAGATATATTATAATAACTTATTTCCAAAATAAAAAACTGAACGTTCACAATCATTATGAAAGACATGACGATGGATGTTTTTTTTTACTGCATTTTAAATATTAAATACATGTAATCAAATGTCCGCTTACAATGGAGCCTATGGGAGCAACTCTATTCTGCCTATAAAGCCCTTACAAAAACATCCAAACACCTCCATTAAAGTTTTATATACATGATGTAAGTATATATGTAATGTAGTCAGTAACAGGCACATTTATAATAACATTTAATATTCACATATTTTTATAATTTTAAAGGGAAACTTCGGTTTTTTTCAACCTGGGCCCTGTTTTCATAATTTTTTCTGTATATGTGAGTGCTGGATAAAACATTTTTTGAGGTCGCGCCAGTATTGAGCAGGGCAGGCAGCCTCCAGCCCAGCTAACGCTCGTACACAGGGCAACTGGCTCTCGTCAAAATTCGGCCTATAAACATGCATTTTTTTCACACTGACAGGCTCAGATAGTTACAATGAGTGTCCGACAACATACTAGAAAGGAGAAATTAACGTATGTCTCTACCTTTAGCTGGAGATCGCTGTTTTTTGCGAGCTGTGTCCAAATCTCACCACGCTACAAATCTCGTTCCGAAATCTCGCGATAACTCGCGACAAAACACCGGTGGAAAAACAGTTACCTGACTGAGGTGAAGAGAGCCATGACAGACAAACAAACAAACTTTTCTATAAAACTAAAATAACAGTCTTCGGTAATCCAACAGAAAATCACTTCAGTCATCTCTCTTCACCTCAGTCAGGTAACTGTTTTTCCACCGGTGTTTTGTCGCGAGTTATCGCGAGATTTCGGAACGAGATTTGTAGCGTGGTGAGATTTGGACACAGCTCGCAAAAAACAGCGATCTCCAGCTAAAGGTAGAGACATACGTTAATTTCTCCTTTCTAGTATGTTGTCGGACACTCATTGTAACTATCTGAGCCTGTCAGTGTGAAAAAAATGCATGTTTATAGGCCGAATTTTGACGAGAGCCAGTTGCCCTGTGTACGAGCGTTAGCTGGGCTGGAGGCTGCCTGCCCTGCTCAATACTGGCGCGACCTCAAAAAATGTTTTATCCAGCACTCACATATACAGAAAAAATTATGAAAACAGGGCCCAGGTTGAAAAAAACCGAAGTTTCCCTTTAAGCATATGCGCCGCATTAATTTCAAAAAAATGTTTTAACAACATCACAGATTATTACCCACTGCAGACTTTATGAGGGTCAACAAACATAAAAAAATAAATTACTGTGCAAGGTCTTCTGTCATTATGATGCCGACTGATAAGATGTTCATTTATTCTCGTTTAGATGAAGAATGACTCATAATTCTTGCGGGAAAAAAACACCTAAACATCTAAAAAAATCCATCCGTCGTCATGTCTTTCATAACAACTGTGAACGATAAGCAAAATAAAAAAAGTTCCCCTTTAAGATAGACATGCTAAATGGATCGCACTCCTTATTCTGGTCACTTAAGAGACACAATCCTCTCCGCACAAGTTCGGTAGATCAGCTTTTTGTGTGCTATCAAGTTTGCACGTGTTTTAGTTGGGGGTGTAACGGTACAAAAAAATTTCGGTTCGGTACGTACCTCGGTTTAGAGGTCACGGTTCGGTTCATTTTCGGTACAGTAAGAAAACAACAAAATATACATTTTTTGGTTATTTATTTACCAAATTTGTAAACAATGGCATAACATACATATACACAAAGGGTCCATTGCCAGGGTTAATGTGGTCAACATATATAAAATAAAAACTAAATAAGATAAGGCTCAGAATGGTTTCTTAACAAAACCTTTCTACATATAAAGTGCTTTTTTGATTGATTGATTAAGACTTTTATTAGTAGATTGCACAGTACAGTACATATTCCGTACAATTGACCACTAAATGGTAACACCCCAATAAGTTTTTCAACTTGTTTAAGTCGGGGTCCACGTTAATCAACATTAAACTGCCTTAAGTTGTTGCTCAGATTAAATAAAATGACACATTTTTTCTTCTACATATAAAAACTGCAACATTAAACAGTTTCAAGTCAACTCAGCCTCAGATTAACTTTTCTTTTCCCCCCGCAGCCTGGCTAACTTGGCAGTAAGAGGATATATGGGCTCATTGTTCTTCCACCATAGAAGTGGGTCAAAATCTAGTTTTTAACTGACCAACTGCATCTCTGTCTGGACTGGAGCCTGCAATGCCTCAGACTGGAAGTCTCTCCAGAGAGTGGTGAGGACGGCGGAAAAGATCATCAGGACTCCCCTTCCTCCTATCCAGGAGATCGCAAAAAGCCGCTGCCTGACCAGGGCTCAGAAAATCTGCAAAGACTCCTCCCACCCCCACCAAGGACTGTTTTCACTGCTGGACTCTAGAAAGAGGTTCCGCAGCCTCCGAAGCGGAACCTCAAGGTTCTGTAACAGCTTCTTCCCTCAGGCCGTAAGACTCTTGAACGCATCATAATTAAATTATCCCCTCAACTCCCCCCAAAATGGATTAACTCCCTGGAATAAAAAAGACAATATAACATTCATCCATAAACGTGGACGCATGTGAAAAAGTGCAATATATTTATTTGTACAGTAATCTATTTATATATATATATATATATTATATATATATATATATATATATATATATATAGTATATATATATTTATTTATTTTATATATATATTTATATATTGTTTATATATATTTATTTTATATATATATTTATATATTGTTTATATATATTTATTTATTTATATATGCACCTTATTGCTTTTTTATCCTGCACTACCATGAGCTTATGTAACAAAATTTCGTTCTTATCTGTACTGTAAAGTTCAAATTTGAATGACAATAAAAAGGAAGTCTAAGTCTAATGCAATATGGACTTATATCTGCTGCTATAAAAACATTTGTTTTTGCTTTAGCCCTGCCTGACTCGCCGAGGAGAGGCTGCTTGAATGCGGCGGTGACGCTTCAAATGGGTTAGCATGTGTTATGAGAGTAGCGCATGTGTGTGTGTGTGTGGCCCTTTAATATATGGCAGCATGTGAGGTGAGTGTGTGGGCAAGTAAGGTGAGGGAGCAGTAGCTGAGTGCGGGGAGTGGCTAGTGTTTTGTTGGATTGGCTGTGTGCAAGACCTCAATAAAGCCACGATTTGCAACTAATCGCCGGACTCGTCATTTACCCTGGAGTCCGGAGCTGTGGAGACCCACTGCCGGGTAGAGTGAAGGGTGTTGCCCCCGAGAATACATCGGCCCTGGAGGAGTGTCTCCCCTGCGCTCCTCGACTACGGTCTGGGAGCTGGAAGCAGGAAAGGTGCAACACATGTTTTACGTGTTGTCAGAAGCAGCTGCTGAACAATGTTGGCAAACCTCCGTCCTCCGTTGTTGTATCGCACAGCCAAAGTGTTCCCAAACGGGAGATCTTAACAGGGCAGGAGGGTCTTCCAGCTCTGGCTTTTACATGTTGTCCTAGCCCGGTCGCTGCTAGAATGTGTACTCGTCCGGTACACCTCCGAACCGAACCCCCGTACCGAAACGGTTCAATACAAATATACGTACCGTTAAACCGCTAGTTTTAGTACATGCAAACCTTTTGTAGATCAGGCCCAAAGTGTTTCTAAGGTTGTTGAGTAGAGGGGTTTTAGCCCTTGAATTTATTTTAGACAAAAACCTACTTATTAGTCAGAATGTTATAAATGTGGTGGCCAAAAAAAACAATGGGACACTCAGGGACCCCTGAAGAGTTCAGGTTTGTTTTAGTGTGTTAGAGATGTGAGATTGAGGGATTACACACTCTGCTTGGCCTCCTTACAGACAGTGACAGTGTCCTTGACCCACTGATAGTGATATGCGGCAGAGAGAGAACACAAGATGAAGCTCAGGTTTGTGAAAAAGAGCAATGCTACTAATGTACTTAAAAAGGGTTGCACCATAATTATCGGGCTGTTTAGGAATTATAATGTCACATTGATAAATCCGGTAACATTAAATATAGTTCCGATAACCGATTAAAAACAAAAAATGTTCTCCATTGAGACGAGATTACCCATGCTGTGCTGTAGGTGGCTTAGAGTGAACAACATAAGCGATCCTACCTCGTACGAGGTGCTAAACTTCCCCTGAGCTCACCAGAGCTGACAGTGTAAACAAACATGGCGTTGATTGTGCGGGACTTCTTTACTCCTTCAGAGGACGACATCCTGCGAGCAAGGAAAAAACACCGGCTTCAACACATCAAACCTCACCAGCCACCCCGAAACGCCACCAGCATTGCCATGACGGGCATTGAAAGCCAATAAAGCTCCCTAACCTGCCAAAAAACAGCCCAGCCCCAAAGAAAGGCCATTCCAGAAACAACCCTTGGGCCAAAGAGATCTGCAATTTCCTCATGGAAATGATGGCGCCGGACAGCCAGCCCCCGTCATCGCTGAAAATACTGGACCCCATCGTCAGGCAGACTATATGGAGCCACGGTTTGTATTGCTATTTTTCAAATGTATTTTTGCCAGCAAAATACGACGTGATTGCCACACTCTTGCGCACACTGAAATAAGGACATAAACTTCACTACTGATTTATGTATTTCATGTTAAGACATACTTGCCAACCCTCCCGGTTTTACCGGTATTCAGTGCCTCTCCCGATAACCTCCCGGCAGAAATTTTGTCTCGACAAACGCCCGGTATTCAGCCGGAGCTGGAGGCCACGCCCCCTCCAGCTCAATGCGGACCTGAGTGGGGACAGCCTGTTCTCACTTCCGCTTTACCACAATGTAAACAGCTTTCCTGCCCAATGACGTCATAACATCTACGGCTTTTAGAGAGTAGAGTGCACAACTGCGCACACAACAAGGAGACGAAGCAGAAGAACGAGGAAGTTACAGACATGGCGACGCCGTCGATGAGCAAGATGAAGAAATACGCTTGCAAGTTCCAAAACGAATGGAAACAAGAATTTCAGTTCATCCAGGACAGTTCGAAGGGAAAGGTGTATGTTGCCTGTACATTTTGTAGAACAGACTTCTCCATTGAACACGGTGGCCGAAATGATATACTCATTCATGAACGGAGACGTTAAACAGGACAATACTGCCATCTACTGGATAGCCTCCGGAACACTGAAATTCAAGTATTTATTTTATTTATATGTATAATAAAATATATATATATATATATATATATATACATATAGCTGGAATTCACTGAAAGTCAAGTATTTCATATATATATATATATATATATATATATATATATATATATATATATATATATATATATATATGAAATACTTGAGTTGGTGAATTCTAGCTGTAAATATACTGCCCTATTAACCACGCCACCCGCCCCACCCCCGACCACGCCCCCCACCCCCCGGTATCGGAGGTCTCAAGGTTGGTAAGTATGTGTTAGGACATACCTACAGGCACAGTTTTTTAAAACTCAAACCTTTTGTTTGAGTTGTTCTTAATTACAGGAGTGTACAAAATACAGTTAAAACTAGATTTTAAAAAATAGATACAAACAACTAATCGGTTAGCGGTTAGCGGGTAGTTATGACATTTTGTCATGTTGGGTAAGTATTGTATTTAAGTAAAAACTATCAGTCTGACTCCCAGAGGCAGTAAATTACCACACAGCATACTAAAGAAAGTGTGCTGAAAAGTGAGACAGTAAGTTAGGTATTTGGGAGACTTTAAAAAGACATGTCTTCCTTGTATGTCAAGGTTCAAAATGGGCGTCACTTGCAAATCAAATTTTGGTGGGAAAGCTTTTATAAAATGCAAATGCAAGCTTACACAAGAGGACACAGTTTTCCCCATTTTTTCACCCAAAGACTCATACAGTACACCGACTGCATGCCATTTAGTGAAAAGCTTGTTGTTTTGACATCTCAGACAGAGCCAGGCGGCTGAGGGAGGCAGGTGGCTTGCCCACAGACCGGCCTGATGCTGCCATCAGCCAGTGTGAACCCTGCCACCACCCCACCTGCTGCTCAAGCCTCAGCTATCCATCTCAGCAGGGATCTCGCCCTGAAGGCATGTGCTCAGAACCAAGGTTATTTTCCCTGCTGAGGCAACAGTCACCTATCCCCACATGTCAATGTACACACCACAGACATTAGGTCAAAACAACACTTGAGGAGCAATCATTTCTTTGTAAGAACTGGCTTCCAATTCCAGAGTTTTGTGTTTCAAATTTATAAATATCTGCTGTATTTCTGACAGTTAAGGTTTTTGATCAGTCAACGTGTACTTCTCTATGACTATGTTTGGATAAAGGCTGGAACACTGTATACCAGGGGTGTCCAAACTTTAACCGGCGAGGGCCGCATTCAGTAAAACGGAAGGACGCGGGGGATATTTTTGACACATTTTGTTCGCTAAAGATGCTAAAAGCCAACCAGCGTATGTCAATATATGCTCAGCTAGCTGAACAAAACATCCCTGTTAGCTTTGTGTTGTAGGTGACAAAGAAAATAAGTGTCATCTAACAATGAGGGCTGTCAAAATTAACGAGTTAACTCATGCGATCAATCACCAAAAATATTGCATTAATCAATAATGAAATTACTTTTGTGACCAATTATTGAGGCCTTTTTAACTGAATTAAAAATTTTAAGTTAAATGAAATCATGCAAGCGAGTAATAGATGTGATTAGTCATGATTAATCCAATTTCAAAAGTGTGATTAATCTGATTTTTAAATTGTATTGTTTGACAGCACTACTAATAACGTCTCGGTAATATTGATTGATTGATTGAGACTTTCATTAGTAGGTTGCACAGTACAGTACATATTCCGTACAATTGACCACTAAATGGTAACACCCGAATAAGTTTCTCAACTTATTTAAGTCGGGGTCCACATTGATCAATTCATGGTATAAATATATACTATCAGCATAATACAGTCATCACACAAATTAATCATCAGAGTATATACATTGAATTATTTACATTATTTACAATCCAGGGGGTGGGATGTGGAGGGGGTTGGGGCGGGGGGGTTTAGGTTTGGTTGATATCAGCACTACAGTCATCAACAATTATATCATCTGAGAAATAGACATTGAAACAGTGTAGGTCTTACTTCATAGGATATGTACAGCGAGCAGTGAACATAGTGAGCTCAGAAAGCATTAGAACAAGTACACTACCGTTCAAAAGTTTGGGGTCACATTGAAATGTCCTTATTTTCAATGAAGATAACTTTAAACTAGTCTTAACTTTAAAGAAATACACTCTATACATTGCTAATGTGGTAAATGACTATTCTAGCTGCAAATGTCTGGTTTTTGGTGCAATATCTACATAGGTGTATAGAGGCCCATTTCCAGCAACTATCACTCCAGTGTTCTAATGGTACAATGTGTTTGCTCATTGGCTCAGAAAGCTAATTGATGATTAGAAAACCCTTGTGCAATCATGTTTACACATCTGAAAACAGTTTAACTCGTTACAGAAGCTACAAAACTGACCTTCGTTTGAGCAGATTGAGTTTCTGGAGCATCACATTTGCGGGGTCAAATAAACGCTCAAAATGGCCGGAAAAAGAGAACTTTCATCTGAAACTCGACAGTCTATTCTTGTTCTTAGAAATGAAGGCTATTCCACAAAATTGTTTGGGTGACCCCAAACTTTTGAACGGTAGTGTATATACATTTTGATTATTTACATTTGATTAATTACAATCCGGGGAGGTGGGATGTGGTGGGGGTGGGTGTTAGCCTAAATAATAAACTCATTCAATTTCTACAACCTGCCAAGGGCCATTAGCAAACAAGCGGCGGGCCGAAACTGGCCCCCGGGCCGCACTTTGGACACCCTTGCTTTTTACTATTTGACATGACTGCCTGGACTTCTGCTCACTTATCCCTGTGGCGATTGGCAGTTAACTACAACAAACTGGAGTCTGCTACTACTTTGAAATTAAGTCAGATTCCTTTTGACACAACTCACCCTATATATTCGTCTTCATGTTCTACCTTGTGTTCTCTTATCAACCATTTGTAAGGCTGGTCTTTTCTTGTGTAAAGTGTCACAAAAAAGAAACAAGATGTCAAAGAATAAGAAAATGAGTAAAAGCTTTGATGTTGGAGTTCTAGTCACATTTCACAAACTCCCTGATACCCGATCGCTTGGTTTTATACATGGTGCAGGTTTCAACTCCAAGTTTGATTTTGCCGTCAAGCGGCATTTCTGCTATGCAGACTGCGCTTTTCTCTTTCGGACCTTACAATTAGGGATGTTAGGGATATAACGGCAAACAGTATAATGATAAACCGCGATAAAATTGTAGACGGTTAGTAACGTCATTTATTAATGCATTTTAGGCAACACTGCTTACTTCCTGAAAACTGAAGCGCCGCAGCGCCTGCACGAGAGCCGTTCGGCTCGAAAAAACATGGCATTGACTACACAAACTTTGCTCTGAAAATGTTCCCTCCGGGTTAACGGAGCCCTTCTGTGGCGTATCGGTGTGCGTTTAAGAGCGCAATGCTGTTGGAGGAGAAAAATATTTGATGTTGCGGTTTCATTTTGAACGTGCAACTAGCGTCCTTCCGTCAGCTGCTGGGACAGAGTTCCCATGCAGCAGGCGATGTGTCGGGAATTTTGCCACAACTTGTTTAGTTTGTTGACTGGAATGCTCACTCGTCCTTTAATTTAACTGCTAACCATGTTATTGTTCCAATAACATCAATACTAGCTAAAAGGTTTTGTCATCTCATTGAATTGAACGCAGGCAGAATTGTCAGTGAAACACAAAGTTTGTGTATTAGATGTGAGATGTATCACTCCTGTTTATTTTTGTTGGCCAAACGGTTGCACTGAAGTACATGGTTGTTGAAGAACAAAGCTTTTATATTAGACTTTATCTTCATTAGCCAAACTGATTTTTGTTATATATTGATATCAAAAAGTAAACACCATGTTTTTTTACATTACTTGTGTTTTTTTCATTCCACAAAGTAATTACTTTAATAACATAGCATTTTGTTAATGTTTTATGGTGTATAATTAATACCTATACAACAAATTTCTGCTCAAACTCTCAATGGATCTGTCCCGATACAGTATGTACATGTACATAGATTAGTACATGTTAGTACATGACTTAAAAAATACATCCCTCTAGGAAGATGTAAAAATAGAGATGAAGGCATCTCGTAATAAATCATAATCGTGATTTCAATATTGATAAAAAATTATCTTAATTATTATTTTGGCCATAATTGGCAGCCTTATGTATAAGACTAGATCTCATACATGAACACTATTTTTATCTATATGGACAAAAAGTGCAGTTACGTCTTATGTCCATAAGGTGCCATCTTGTGAAATTTTCACATTTATTTTTATTTATAGTATTATTTTGTTTCTGCCATATTACTTTGTTTATAATGCTTGTGTTGCTTTCATATGTACATTCAACGTTCTACTTGAGGTATATACAGGTATATATATACATTTTGAATGTGTTGTGTTTTGGGTTTTTTTTAAATAAAACTTGGTTAAAGGATTTCAGTATAAGTAGTCTTTGAAAATTTTGAGCACATAATCATAGCGATAATAATCATAACTTTGATGATAATTTTGTTTAGTTTAATGTCATTTTTCCCTCGCTTACCGGCGTTTAAGAGCGCATTGCCGTTAGATGGCGACAAGTGTAGACAATATTGGAGACAGACGCACTTGTCCCCACACTGAAAGTAAACAGCAAAGGAGAAAAACTATTTGATGTTGCATTTATTTTCTCAATACAGCGTCTTTCAGCTGCTGAGAAGCTCATCTGCATGCTCGTCGTCCTCATCGGGGTCTTGACCTGACTGCAGTTTGTCGTCGTAACCATATCTTTAAAGGGGAACTGTACTTTTTTGGGAATTTTACCTATCGTTCGCAATCATTATGAGAGCCAAGAAGACAAGTTTTTTTTTCGCTTTCTAACATATAAAAAGTGTCTCGTTCTTAGTGGCTAGCAATACAGCTAATAGGAACAATCAATTCTACCTCTAAATCCCTTTAAAAAAGCATTCAAAAACCAACAACAATACTTCATTACGTTCTGTAACCCGTTTAATAATAACCAAGCTGTAGGGCCATTGTTATTGTAAGAGCGAACACTGAGGAACTCGTTTTCTATCGTAGTAAGACATCGACATGCTTCAGTAAAAGATAAGATAGCGTCTACAACAACTCAAAACGCGTTTGAGTTTGTAATGCACAACACTGCGATATGACATCAATTTGTACTGACTGAAAAACATGAAGAATCATATTACAGTATCTGTAAAGTATTAGCCAACATTTCATGATGTGTTTGTACACAGCTGAGATAGCCAGACAGCATACATACAGTAGTTGTACTAACACGCATGGTGTGCTACATCCATCATGACTGATATTAAAATGACTCAATCGATGGACAGTTGTTCGTCTGGACCAGCTGGCCGGGAAAATTTCCATTTGATTTTGAGTAAGCAATCCCTTTTAGTCAAAATAGCTTGGCTCCAAGTTCCATATTTAAAGCGTCAAAATGGCTCTCATCCCCCTCTCCCAGCTTCAGTTTGCTCCAACGTCGCTCTTCCTTTGTGTTCACTTCTATAAGCAACAGTATATTTAGCTTCAAAAGTATAAGGTTGTAAATCCTCATTTGTCCAAAAATAGTTGTCTGTTACCAAGTCTGCCATGATTAGAAAACACACTTGTGTTTGATTCCGGAAGTACGAACACATATGTTGCCAGAAGTCAGACGTGCGCCGCCATGGAAAGAAAAATCAATGCCCAGAAAAAAATCAGTCCCGAAAATGATTAAAATTATCAAAGTATGGTAAATATTGATCATATTACATATTGTTATGAACATGTCTGTTGTTATATTATATATAGACTTGCACTGTGTATATGAAACGTTGCTGGAGTGTTTTCAAATTGTTTTAGAGGGCTTTTATAGGCTACAACAATGACTCCCATTAGCCGCATTTTTCAAGCGTTTTATATCATCTTTAAAGTCAGAAAGACTTGTCTCTCATAATGATTGTGAATGCTGGAATAACTTTGTTGTGCTGATGTCTTTTTAAACAAACTGTGCAGCGTGCAGTCACGTATGTTGCTGCAAACCATCCATCCATCCATTTTCTACCGCTTGTCCCTTTTGGGGTCGCGGGAGGTGCTGGAGCCTATCTCAGCTGCATTTGGGCGGTAGGCGGGGTACACCCTGGACAAGTCGTCACCTCATCGCAGGGCCAACACAGATAGACAGACAACATTCACACTCACACACTAGGGTCAATTTAGTATTACCAATCAACCTATCCCCAGGTGCATGTCTTTGGATGTGGGAGGAAGCCGGAGTACCCGGAGGGAACTGCTGCAAACCACTGAAAACACTATTGTCTTCTTTGGATAGAAACTTCTCGCTCTCGTTTGTGTTAGCATTAGCCATGTTTTACTAGGCGTTTGCATCTCCGCTAAGGAAATAAGGAGGACCTTGGAAGCTACGGGAGCTCCTGGGAGCAAAAAGTATGCCAGAGAAAAAATATATTTTTATTTATTTAATTTTTATTTATTTTTTAAATCGTCTGCAACAAAAAACTAACATTTATCAATAAAATCAAAATATTTCCCAGGCCTAGATAAACGGTAGTATTGATAACCGCGGTACAAATACCAGTGGTTAGTGTTACCGTTTTAAATTAAAATTATCGAAAAACCGTGATTGATAACTTCACTTTGATAAACTAACGGACAGACTGGCGCCAGCTCGCTAGCTTAAATGCTAACAAGAGACATTAACGTCTTTCCCCATCAAGAAATGACATATCCCAATCTAAATGTACAGTATATAAACACATTGCTGTCTGAGCAAGTAGGCTATTCAATTGTGCACATTGAACCTACAAGCTGTGCTCTCTTAGAACACAGTGATCGTTCTATACGAACGAGGAATACGAAACAAAGGTGTATTTACGGTGCATTCAAGGACCATGACAACACCTGCCAGAAATAATTGAATAATATTAACCAATTTTATCCGTTATGCACTTTTCATTTAAATAAATCTTAAAGTGCTACAGTACAAACCTAACCTGACTCTCGCAAGATCCTTGTCGTTCGCTGAGCCCACTACAAGGATCTGGCGAGAGTCAGGTTAGTACAAATCAATACTAAAAATAATAAAAGCTTAGTCATTAACACCAGTAAATACTAAGACTAAAACACTATCAGTGATGCGTAAGAAACAGAAAACGTGCAAAATAGTGGGTTTTCTAACAGTGTGTCTATTTATTTTAGCTATTTAAAAAAAGGATTTCAGATAATAATGATAACCGTGATCATTTTGGTCACGATAACCATGATATGAAATGTTCATGTCATGACATTCACAAATATCTACAAAACATGACATGTTCAAGTTGACGACAAAGTGCAATACCACAGAAACATGTTCGTGCAGGTTCGTTGTGACAAAGGCCAAAAGGGAGTCTGCCCACATACCCAGGCACCATTTTATGACCATATTGTATTCTACTGAGACAACAAACACACGCACGCATCATGTAAAGCTGGAGAAGATGTGGTGGAATGAGAGATGTTGGTACACAATGTGTTATCAGAGATGTATTTGTAGTTTATCTTTATATAATGTAGCACAGTGATTCTCAAACTGTGGTACGTGTACCACTAGCTGTAAGCGGACTCCATCTAGATTAGATTTAGATTAGATTTAGATTTATTGGTCCCCTTTGGGGAAATTAATTTTCACTGCCGTACATTTAAACAATAGACATTACACATCACAAAACAAAAATAACAAAAAGACATCATACATGACCAACAAATTTACAGGCTTGTCAGACAGGTCGGCCGGGCCTGCTGTTAAGGCCGGCTATAGCTGCAGGGATAAGGCTTTTCCTGAGGCGGGCCCTCCGGAATTTGATGGTTCTGTACCTGCGCCCTGATGGTAGTGGGATTATGTATTGGTGTAGTGGGTGACCGATATCCTGGACTATCGTGTTTGCCAGTCGAATGATGGACCTGTGGTTTAAATCTGAAATGTTGGGTGTGGGTAGGCCGATGATTTTAGCTGCTATGTTTGTAATGCGTGTGAGTTTGGTCCAGTTGGTTACAGAAAGCATGGTGAAAAAAGATGTGGAACAGTACATAACGATGGGTTGAACAATGCTTTGGTAAAGTAATAACAGGAGATTAGGTGCAACGTATAGTCCTTTAAGTTTTCGGATGGCTGACAGTCTTTGTTGACTTCTTTTTTTGAATGTCCGTGGTGTGCTGATCAAAGGTGAGTTTATTGTCCAAGGTTACGCCCAGGTATTTAAAAGTGTCAACTGTTTTAACTGTTTGTTTGTGTTTATGATGATGGGGTGCTGAGGTGAGGGGGGGTTGAACCATATTTCTTCTGTTTTATTGACATTGATTTCCAGATAACTCGCTGTGCATGACTCTGTGAAATGTTTGACTTTGTTATGATAGTCCAGGATGGATTGACTGTCAGTCTAGTGGTACGCCAAAGAATCATTTGATTGAAGTACAGTGTTTTATTTTCCTATATTCAAACGCAGTGTTACTGTTCAAACTGTGTGTAATTTTAAAGTAGTCAAAAATATTAAACATACTTGTTAATTAAACCTCTGCCTTGTTTTTAATGAATACTACACTACCTTATTTTAATGTTGGTAATTATGGTGGTACATGGAGAGCCAAGTTTTTTTGAGGTGGTACATAGTTTAAAAAGTTGATATGCTGTGGCATATTCAAACATACAAATGCATAGATTTAATAGATACTGTAGCTCCTGTGAATGTGTTCGCCAGTAAATAGTACAGAATAACTACCAAATGCAAAGTCTGGTTGCTGGACAAATATACTATACTACATACTGTGATTATTAAAGTGAAGGAGTCCCATCTCCTGTTGTGAACTATGCTTATTCAGTGCCAGGAAACTTATCAATATAAATTAACTCTACCTATTCTGCCAAGAACAATTGTCAAATAACGAGTTAGACATTGGCACAAGCTTGAGGTGAAACTTTTAACCATACATTAGTGGGGGTGCAGCTTTGATGATCACTTCACAGGTTCGCACCTTATTATCAGCTAAACGTCAACACACTTTATGTATAGCGTTGGCATTCGGCTAATGTGCTTTGTATTTCAAAGCTCAAGCGAGTGATCTAATCAGTAGTGTTAATATGTAACATTATATTCTTAGGTGTTATCTAGCCATGAAACCTCACACAAATGCAACTATAGCTCTTACTGTCCTTTCAGAAACATACTCTCTTTAGCACCACACTCTTCTCCCGTCATTCCAATTCCCCAAATGCGCACCGCAATGATGACGTCATAAGCGTCTTACAGTAAATCAAACACAAACAAATACACGCACATACACAAAGACAAACTAGTTCACTAATGGGGCAGCAAGTCTAAGTAAAAAGCAGATAGAATCAAATGAAGGTCCATCAAAACAAAATATAAAAGACAGTGATGACATCCTTCCATATCTATAACCTCATAGAGGATACTGTTTTAATAACATTACATTTCTACAGTATGTGAGAAGAACAAAGAGACTCAAGGGCATTTAATGTTGCAAATTTGAAATTCAAATTTAACTTACGTTGACTAATGATTTATTCCAATCCTAACTGTACTTTAAATTACCAGTAAGGACTATTTTCAAGCTGGCACTAACGCTACATGGAGTTTACTGGCAAAGCCACTAATAATTTTAAAGCAAATCTTCCAGGGATGTTGTAGCAATAGCATAGACAGATCCAATATTACAAGCTATTGTGCCAATAAATGTATTTCATAGCTGTTAGGTTGAATTCGGTCATATACCGTAGATTTTATTCAAACATATTTAATTTTCATTCATTCATTTTCTATACTGCTTTTCCATTTTAAGGTCACGGGTGAGCTGGAGTCTATCCCAGCTGACTTTGGACAAAAAGCAGACTATACCTTGGAATAGTCACCAGGGCACATATCAGCAAACAACCTTTCACACAAGTTAAGAGTCTCCATAACCCTAATATGGATGTTTTGGGATGTGGGACGCACGCACGAACACACTGGAGAGAAAAGGCAAACTCCACATGGAGACATTCCAACAGTGATTCAAGCCCTCCGTTATTAATCCATTCCAAACACCTAAACATTAACGCAGAGGTCACTACGCATTGCCAGCACAACCTTCAGACCGCTTTGTGATATGATTTGTGAAAGGAGAGGCATTTCGCTGCCAACAAAGCTGTAGGTTTACAAGCCAGTTGTACAGCCTTCACTACTCTATGCCTGTGAGACATGGACAGTCTACCAATGTCATGCCTGAGAGTTCAATCAATTTAATCTAAATTGCCTCAGATAGTTGCTGAAAACCATGTGAGATTGCAGAGGTGAAACGCGCGCATGGATGTCAAAAGAAGTGTTATAAGGACTGCCTTTCCCTTTGAACGAAGAACGAAACCTGGAAGTCTTTGGCACTAGTCAGTCAAGGATTGTGAGGCCGAATCAGAGATGGCAGTCACTCTATCATACGTAACAGGGTTGTGGCGACTCAGTGACAACATAGGTCCAAAGTGACCGACCTTGCATCCGCTCAAAGACCTTATCTATGTCCAGAACTTTCCATTTTCACACTGGACTGCGGAGTCCTATGGGTGCTATATGATGTTATTGGTTTTCGTCGACCACAACTGATCAACATTATGATGAAAAACAAAACAATGTTTCCAAACAAAAACAATGTAAATCTAATTAATCCATTCCAGACACCGTAAGAGAACAAAACACCACAGATGTCGCGATTCAAATTTTTGGCTTCCGATCCTAAGCCAATTCGATTTCGAGTCCCGATTTGATACTTTGACAATAGATTATAGAACTGAAGTAAACACAATACCCCATTTTTATAAAGCTTATCTTATTCAATTTAGAATGTTCTAGTTATGTTGTGGTGTATTACATTTGTAGTATTGAATGCTACATACAACTGTTGTAGCGGCGAACAGTTGTTGCGCGAGCTCGCAACCGCGGCGGCTTGGCAACCAGCCAAACCCCACTTAATAAAATTGTATTTTATCGTAGAGCACATCCCTATTCACCTAGGCAACCCCAGGTAAGGTGTATATAATTCGGCATTAGTTCGGCCAGTCAGCCATTCATTGCTTAGTCTGCAGGCTAAATACACACAGTGTTTTGTGTAAGTGTTGTCTGGTAAGGAAGTGTTGGTGTATATTCTTTGCTTGGTCTGATAAATGTTGTAGCAGTTTGCTTCATCAGGAAGGTGAAGTCGCTCAATTTAAAGTGTTGGATTTAACTGTGCTGGATCATTAGAGGGCATAGGAAACGGGGTATTTTTCTACCGGTAGACAGCGTTTAAGATTGAGTGTTTCGCTGCTAAATTAATAATACATTTATATTGGATATGGATTTTAAATATGTATCTAAAATAGGGGAAATAGGTGGTTAATTGGTTAGGTATTTATGTATTTGCATATTGGGTTTTCTGCTGCATTTATCTATTGTGTTTCTGGGGTTAAATGTATTTCATATATATCTTGGTGCATTTACGTTGAGACAATTTATTTAAAATCTGTTTTAACTTAAATGGAAAAAATGAGTCCATTTTCTTGCACTTGTAAATTATTATGGTATTGATAATTGATTGATTTTTTTACAGCATGTTAATCTTGTGGTGTTTTGTCTTTCAAGGTTTTTCAGCTAAAAAGACTACTAAAAAGACTGTAAAAAGACTAAAAAGAAAAAAGAAGCTGTTTCTTCGTTTGGAGAAACTGTTGCAAACTAAAGGAAAAATAAAAGGAAAGAAATAACGGTCGGGTCTTTTGAGTGAAATCCAGAAACCACATTCAGCATTGGTACATCCTTTCAAGTGTGGAAAAAAGCCAAAACACTTGACAATTATAATAACAAAACAAAGTGGGTAGTGTATAATAACTAAGCAAAAGGAAATACAACTGCTAGTTCCCATTTGCCTTCAAAAACTTCCTGAATTCAGAGACTTACTCTCTGAGTTTGAAACAATAACAAAAACAACCAAATAAATTATTTTCTAATAATAAGAACCAGAAAAAGAAACATTGATCTAATTAATTTTGTATTTTTTAGGTATCGATAGTACTGACATATGGATTGATCACTTCTATTTTACATTTTACGCTTTAGCGGTTAGCTTTTTGTGTCCACACACTCGCTCGGTGAGTCTGTGGAGCAGACTTACCCATTTCATTTCCTCGAGTCCTCCAGTAATGATACTTGGAAGTAGGGCTGCAAATACGATTATTTTGATAGTCGATTAGTCAACAATTATCTTAACCATTAGTCAGATAATACAGCGTAAACATATTTAATAGCTCTAATTTTTCCATCGACTTCTAAATGCAGCTTAAGTGATTTTAGGCATGTGCGTACTAACAACAAAGATGACTAATTCCTAGCGGTGGGAATCTTTGGCCGCCTCACGATTTCATCATGATTACGATTCAGGAGCTACGATTTGATTAAAAATAGTTTATTAATGTACATTGATGCAGGTTTACATTTCTTTTCGTTTTACTAAATAAGTGTTTATCACTTGCAACTTTTAAAAACAATGCATTTGGATTAAGAAATTGCCATCACATTTATTAAATTCATGGAAATGTGCCCAAAACTGGAACATAAGTGCTGGTCGGATCTCTCAGTGAGGTGGCTCGCTGCAGTCAGCCAAATTTTGGAACTGTCTGCATTACTTTATTAACAATAAATAAATCGATTATTGACGTTGACTAATCGATTTCATTTATTTCATGTCCGACTTGCGATGCATCTAAAAATGGATTATTCCCCTCACCTCTACTAATTCATTCATAAATATTTATTTTTACTGTAATTGTGCTGCTCATTCAGCTGTTACGACAATTAAAATGACTATTAAAATGTTGTCCATTCAAAAGAAAGGACCCCGAAAGGGAAAAAGCGGTAGAAAATGGATGGACGGATGGAAATGCAAATTGCTAAAAAAAACAAAAAACAATGAACCTCGTCTATGTATTGGGGGGAAAAAAACAGTTAAAACAGCAGCACCAAAAACAAACAAAACACAAAATCTAACTTCTTCAAAAATAAATAAAGCATTTTGAGATGATGCACACTGGTATACAGAGTATTAATTAACTATTGGCAGTTTTAACACTATAATAGACTCAATGTGTAGAATTATATATTTGATTAATTCTTAAAATGCTGGCTATTTTTAGATTGTATGTTTAATCTTATGATACCTCCGCATTGGTGTCTGTTTAGCCGGCTGACTTTGGCTAAAATGATAGTTATTTTTCACACAACTTTATCTGACACTTGTTAGTGAGATAGCAAGGCATAAGCTAACACTCTTATCGAGGTTGAGATGAATCCTCCCTCCAGATGTCCGACATCATGCCGCTGCTTTAAATGCTCGCGTATCACAGATGTATTGCCATAAAACAAGGTTTACTTTGCAAAATAAGCAAGGTATTCATGTTTTTAACAAGAATAAGAGAAAATGTTCTCACACTTTACATGTTATCACTGGCGATGTTTTTGCGAGTGGCGATGCACCCAGAAAACATTGTCAACAATTATAATTGTCGGGGACAAATTTTATTGTCGACATTTGTTGATAATGTCGACTAATCGTTGCAGCCCTACTTGGAAAAAACATATGGTAATTTGTTTTATGCCATGGTTGTGAGGATTAGACTTAGAAGCAGCTTCACACTGTAGATAGACGTGTTAGTTAAAAATGTGCTCTCAAATTCGAGCTGGTGTTCTAGCAAGACACATACCCTCCTGGAATTCATGCAAGTCCCGCAGGTGTGTAACAAGAAATCATTAAATTTAATTGTGTCTCCCTGAGAGTGCATCCATTTGAAAAGGAATCTTTTGTGTGAGTACAATCTTTAGCTATGTAAACAATGGGACACAGCTGCCATAAAGATTGGCAGAGCTCGGCTGCTCATCAGCTGATCCCCGATCAGTTAAATCGATAATAGATCAGGAACAGGAAATCTCTTGTTGGCAAAATACAATTTCTACAGATAAATTTGATATAACATGCGGAAAACAATGGGAAATATTTGTAAAGGACGGATGGAACAGATGAATTCACATTTTACATAAATGTTACCTTTATTGAAGACTCTTAACAGCAATTAGCGACCAGAAGGACAACCTGTAAGCGCCATATTACCTTTGATTGTTTGGTCAGAATTACCATAGCAGTGTGGTGCGTTCAATAACTATGGTCATGATCAGGGGTCCCCAAACTTTTTGACTCGGGGGCCGCATTGGGTTAAAACAATTTGGACGGGGGCCGGGCTGTGTGTATGTATATATATATATATATATATATACACATATACATACACACACACACACACACACACACACATATATATATATATATATATATATATATATATATATATACATATACATATATATATATATATATATATATATTAATGAAAGAAACTGCTGTTCTCTCTCTGTAAATATATATATATATATATATATATATATATATATATATATATATATTTTTTTTTTATATATATATATATAGAGCGCACTTTCCGCGCGCGCGATGATGTCACGTTATCGATGAGAAAATGCATTTTTAGACAATATGATTTGCCTGAGCGGCTAGGAGACACCGTGAGTAGCAAGCGGTACAAAGTGGATAAGAAAAGACAGAAAAAAAAAAAAAAAATGTTTTTATTTTATTTATTTTTTTTATACTTGGGACTTCCGGCGGGCCTGATTTTGGACGCTGGCGGGCCGTAGTTTGGGGACCCCTGGTCATGATGGTCTTGATTCCGGTTTTAAAAAAAATCCATTGAACTCAATAAACGTTAGGAAGTTTCTTTCCACAGGACTCCACATTTAGAGAAGTTTCACTTTATTTTTGAAAACTTCATATTCTTTAGTATCTAATAAAACTGATGCTACCGTGAATATCAAAAGTACCCTTTTATAGATCGAGCAGTCTTCCACTTAAAGACAGCTACAGAGCAGCCCAACGATTGTTGTTATATTATCCTCTTGGAAAAATTGCTAGACTCTTTTTAATCTACTTGTTGATTTCCTGTTAATATCTGCTGTAACCACACGGTGTTTGGAGTTACAGTTAGCTGCAAATTTATACCGGTCAGCGGACTGATCATTGGCTGGTTTTGGGAAAATCGGAACATAAAACCAGGTTCCCATTGATGCCCAATGCTCAACCCTATCAGTGACACTCTGGAAACACGGACTCTAAGGCCATGTCTACACTAAGTCATTTAATCCCTTAAACGAATAATTATTTAGCCTAAGCCCCGTTTCAGCCACACTAAACCATCGTTTAAGGTAACCCCTCTTCGGACAAATTTTTACACGGGTAAGTCAGCCGTGTATTTCTTGAATCTCCGGCACTTAGCTTTGTATGGACTCATTGATCGTTTACAAACTGAGTTCGGAGAGGAAGTGACGTCAGAAAGACCCCGCCCACACAGGAAGTGACGCCAGAAAGAACGCGCCACAGGCAGCTTCATAACAAAGATGGAGCCGGATCATCCAAACATGCCCGTGTTTCTCCTTCTACATGTACAGGCGCTTTTGGGCGATTGTAGCTATTTCGTATACAACACTTCTCAGACGGCAAGAGAACTTTCAAATGTCCTCGTCAGCTGTGAGTCTGTTTACAGAAAAACTTTGTCCCTTCCTCCCGTGGATGTGATCGTCATAGGCAGTGTGTGACAACAAATATTGCTTTATGGATGTGACAGTGAAATGGCCAGGCAGTGTGCATGATGCCCGCATCTTCGCTAACTCCGCCATTAACGTGCAGCTGAAAGATGGAACCATCCCCTCGTGTCCCAAACAACTGCTGGAAGATGAAGATCCGGGCCCTTTTTTTCTTTTGGGTGACCCAGCTTATCCCCTGACGCCATATCTCACGAAAGAATACCCCAACGGCGGAGTCAACCCACAACAACAATACTTTGGGTGTTCTCTGTCTAGATTAATTGTTGTAAAATGTTCTTTATCACATTGTTTACGTGTCCAATAAAGATTTGATTAATTTATGATGTCTCAGGTGGGATTCACTACAACAATAGTGTTAAGTTTCCAGAAATTTACTCAGATCCTTCCAGAGCTTGAACCCTAAAAGAATGGCATTCCTATACAAAGGACACAGAATGCATTTTGAACTGTCCACAATGATGTACACAGTGGTTCTGCTACATGAAAGCCAGACCGTGAATTAGGTTTGATTACCAGTACTGAGGCCGGTCAGTAAGTCACAGCATCCAATATCAGATTCTGACGTACTACTTTAAATATTTGGACAGATTTATAGTATGTGCACATTCAGCAGGGCAGACATCACGCCGCTCTGCTCAGGCTGCCAACACACATCAAACTGGTTCTGACATACAGACGATGTGGAGACTGCAGTGAAAGAAATTCGACTTCACCTGATTCAAGGTTAGGTTTCTGTCAGAACCCCACCTTCACACTTTTTTCACCTTTTGCACCTAAAACAGTTCTGCAGAGATCTGCACTGTTTCTTAGGGCATCTTTGGATGCTGATTCAAGTGACGAATGACAACAAAATAAATCATACAGTTCTGTATTGAAATGTACAAACAACCTGAAGCTGTGAGGTCGACTATTGGTAATTCTTGCATACTGGCTCGCAGGAAGAATTCCTGAGTGCTGTGCAAAAGTCTCAACATCAACATTCAATGTATTTTGCTACAGTTACTAATCACTACTACTTCTCAGATTCAACTTGCTAAAGGATCAAGTATTTTGTGAAATTCCCTTACACTTGAGCGTTAACAGAAACCTGCCTCTCTTAAACCTAATTGGAATGAAAGCCCCAAAAAAGACTTTTATAACAACAAGGCTTACTGTGGACTTTTCCTCCCACATCCCCAAAACATGTATTGGAGACTTTAATTTTCCCATGGGTGTGAAGGTGAGTGTTAATTGCTGTCTGTTTTATAGTGGTCTGTTCATCAGTCCAGGGTGAAGTGAAGTGAAGTGAATTACATTTATATAGCGCTTTTTCTCAAGTGACTCAAAGCGCTTTACATTGTGAAACCCAATATCTAAGTTACATTTAAACCAGTGTGGGTGGCACTGGGAGCAGGTGGGTAAAGTGTCTTGCCCAAGGACACAACGGCAGTGACTAGGATGGCGGAAGCGGGGATCGAACCTGCAACCCTCAAGTTGCTGGCACGGCCGCTCTACCAACCGAGCTATACCGTCCCAAGGGTGTATGTTGCCTTTCTCCCAAAGTCCGCTGGGAGAGGCTCCAGCCCACCCATGATAAGCGGTATACAAAATGTGTATTTCTATCTGACATTACCGGGGGCATCATAAAGAGAAGACAAGTGATAATGAGTTGAAAACATAGGTCTTTAACAGGGGGTCTGTGACACCAAGGGGTCTGCAGAGGTACTGCAGGGGGGGGGGGGGAATTTTTGGTTGATTAGACTATTTTTTCAGAAACATTCCCACACAATTTTTCCACGAATTTATATGTCTTTAAATACGCATTAACATTGATCCAACACACTGTACTGTATTTTATAAATAACAGTGACATGGAACTCCTACTCACTGTACTTTTCAGGTTTAACATAAAAACTTGTCCTGATATTATTCAATCAATGTTTATTTATATAGCCCTAAATCACAAGTGTCTCAAAGGGCTGCACAAGCCACAACGACATCCGCGGTACAGAGCCCACATAAGGGCAAGGAAAACTCACCCCAGTGGGACGTCGGTGTGAATGACTATGAGAAACCTTGGAGAGGACCGCATATGTGGGTAAACCGCCCCCCTTCTAGGGGAGACCGAAAGCAATGGATGTTGAGTGGGTCTGACATAATATTGTGAAAGTCCAGTCCAAGTTAAGTGTCAGCTAGAGTTGTTGTCAGAAAAATTGTATTTAAATTATCAAAAAAACTTTCCATTGTGAGTTTCCAATGAACAGACAAGAAGCTGTCTCTGCTGCACCAAGCCAACTGCTCGGAAGATTCCGCTGTGTACGATGGAATCAGACGGGAGGGGTCATCCATTGTCCTCCAAAACCTGCCAAAGCTGAATCCACGACAAGCCCAAGCCCGAGGGATCTTCTTCTTTTGTCTTCTAATGTGACCGAAAACAAGGACTGTTTACATACTACCCATTCCTGTTGAGACAGGTGTTGTTGCGTAAACATTGAACATCTAAATAAAAGAGAGGACGAAAACCTTCTTCGTCAGAGCGTGGTGCAAGACTGTACAGAGAAGTACAGTGAAGTACAGTGGCCATGTCTCTCCTCAATTGAGTCCAAATTTAATTCTGTCTCTGTTTGATTCCTTGCCTTTTGTCTTGTTTAATAGATGTCATCAGTGTTTGAACCTGACATCAAATTGGTCCTTCGAGCCGAATCCAATACGTTTTGACGATTCCAGCAAGAGTGAGTGAAACCAGAAAGACCATGGCAACCAAATCCTGATTGAGGAACTGCTTTTCTTCATTTTGGCTGGAATTTGAAAAACTGACGGAAGTCCGAGGACAAGAGGAAGGAACGCAGAGAGCAGTGAGTACGTTTTAAGAGAAAGAAACGACTAACAAAAAGCGTGTGACTGAGGGTTACGACGCATATACAAACCCTGTAAATCCTAGGCTCTAACAGGTAAAAAGGCCAATACTGCAGGACGTCGGGGTCCGCGAAAACAGGAATACCCGAAATATTTGAAACACTAAATTCTAAAATTCGAAATAAGATAAGCTAAAACTGAAGAGGAAGAGGCCAAAATACTGCAGGTAAACGGGACCGCGAAAACTGGAACATCCGTAATCCATAAAACAACATACTGGGGGAGGCGGAGCCTACATTAATTTGAAATATCCGTAAGCCATTATCTGAGGGCGACGGCGTCCAAGCAGACCTAAAAAGGTCTATTCAGAAAAAAACTGAATTTTTGTCCGTAAACAACAATAACCTGGAGGGGGTCGGACTCCTACATGAAACATTGAAAATTTTCCGAATACCATAACACTGAAAAGTATGCATGAACGTCAGAGTGTGTGGGAGTAATCGCCATTAGGCTATCACTCCATATTAAAGTTGTGAGAAGTAAATAGTGGGTTATTGTGGAAGCTTTAGGCAAGACACCTCCAATGGGGAATCATCTCCAATAGAAGCGTCGTGTACCACTGTAATAATTTAAACCACTATCTTACAACAAAGAGAACAGTAATCCTTATAAGTTCGGCTCTGTAGGGGACGACGGATTACTCCAAATTCTCAAAATGGAAAGAGGGACACAAAAAAACGCAGACCTGATATGGTCTATTAGAATCTATTGTAAACAAAATAGGAGACATCCAAATCTCCAAAGACCACACGAAAAGACAAAGAAATTGATCAGAGGGATGATGAAGACATACTAAATTATGAGGACTTAAGTAAACAAACAGCGAGTAAATCAGAGATAATAATATAAATATAGGCTAAAGAAATCAAATTTTTGTGTGACACCGGAGCATGTAAAGTTAAAGAAGTTAAAGTGCCAATGATTGTCACACACACACTAGGTGTGGCGAAATTATTCTCTGCATTTGACCCATCACCCATGATCACACGCTGGGGGCTGAGGGGAGCATGTAGAGAATAAAATGACTGCTAGGTTTAGCAATAGTATCAGATCATGAAGGAGGAATGAAAAATAGATGGTACAATTGAGATTGAGTGTGTAGAGAGACAGAGAGAGAGAGAAAAATAAAATAGGAAAAATCTCAAAGTGCTAAAATGAGATAAAAGTAAAAAATAGATGAAGAAATGGGAAAAAATCAATAAGAAGAATTAATGCAAAATGGAATAAACTAATGCTTACGACAGAGATAATGGGGGGTATTGAAATAAGATATGAAGAAAATGTAGACTGAAGATATACATGTATGTTTGGATGTATAAAGAGCGCTTTTATATATACAAATATATATATGTATAATTAAATAATGGAACAAATAAAAACCTAGATTAATAACTATAATAAGAGTTGATATGTATAGCATGATAAAGTGGGTTACATGTTCATTAACTGAGGAAAGAGGAGAAGAAAAAAAGGAAAAATAAAAATAAAAAGAGAAAAGCTCAAGTGTTGCTGACCTTTGCCCTTAGGAGTGCACTCATGCACTCACACACCACCTTTCATGTGCGTGTGCGTGTGTGTGTGGGAATTGGGGGAGGTGTGAAAATGAATTTATTACATGAAAGTTTAAAGTAGGTTTAACTTTGAAGTGTAGTATAACATTCTTAGGTTGGATTATGTTTCAGACATTTGCAACACCATACATCTGAGTGTTGAGCTAAAATAAGATGATGACATAACAGAATAAATAAGGAGGTATGGCAATCAGGAAAACTATCAGCTAGCGATAGACAATTGTTTGCTTTGAATATTGGTGAATAATAATTGCAAATAAAAAATATAAACAATGGGAAGAATGTAAATTCAGAGTGTAAAAGTATAGATTAAGTGGCGTATGGACATTTTAGTGAGTTTAAAACGTTACTTAAAAAATACATAAAGTAAGATGTATAACATTTGAATTAGGAGAAAAATAACATTAGCGTTATTAAATAATCTACATAGTGAAAGACGCAAAATAAGCAAAATAAAAGTCC
Organism: Entelurus aequoreus; assembly: GCF_033978785.1. Classification (NCBI taxonomy): domain Eukaryota; kingdom Metazoa; phylum Chordata; class Actinopteri; order Syngnathiformes; family Syngnathidae; genus Entelurus; species Entelurus aequoreus. The sequence continues at coordinate 30,648,700 of NC_084749.1, read as the reverse complement.
AATTATGCAAAAGAGAAGTAAAGGATCTAGGACAGACCTGGGCATTCTGCGGGCCGCGGGCCGCATCCGGCCCTTTGTGCGTCCCTGTCCGGCCCGCGTGAGGCCAATTATAAATTACAAAATAAATTTTAAAAAGTATCTATGTCGAGTGTGCAATACAACGGTGCTGCTTTTGTTTTGAAAATCGTTATTTGTATTACTTCCGTGTGGACGTATGCGTGTGCGTGGTTGTGAGTGAATGTGAACAGCTGCAATTACAAAATGAAGTTGAAAAAACATCTATGTCCTGCGCGCAATACAACTGTGCTGCTTTTATTTTGAAAAGTATTATTTATGGGCGTGTGTCCGTGTGTAACCTGCGAGTGAAGGTGCACATGCAGCGACAAGTGATGCACGGTTTACACCCGAGACGCTAAAAAGAGAAAAGTTGATGAGGAATGGCGTGTTTTCAACAAGGCATGAACTGCAAAGCAACGTCCCCTCTAAGGTGCGTGCGTGCGCAATTGCGCACTGCTCAAGCGTCCGCTGCGCGCAGCGGACGCTTGAGCAGTGCATATGCCGCGCACCAAATCAAATCCCATCTGAATTCTAAACAAAATAAACATATTTATTCTATAGAATTTTGCAATGCAACTTTGAGTGACAGTGACAATAAGCGGCCCTAATGGTGTTCGTCAACACCGTTTACAACACCGTTCAATTGAACACCGTTCAATTATTGTAACGTCTATCGAGATGCTTCGAGGACAGGAATTATATCGATCACTTTATTGAGCAAAACTGTTTATATTCGGACATAACCACACCAAAAACATGAGTAAAACAATTCTATCTCGAAAAACTAGTCATTTTCTGCCGTACAAACCAGGCCAAAACCAACTTGTCATCTGTCACCAACACGCATAGCACTAAACCACTGGTGCGTTTATGGCCACACAAAAAGTCGGACAACTCAAACACCACACAAAGTTACGCTCTGACTCCTCAGTCATACGTGTGCTTATTTTACTGTCATTTATTATTAATGTTAATTTATTTATATTAGTCATGGAATGCTGTTACACACACTATGTTGAAGTATTACTATTATTATTAATTATTATTATTATTATTATTATTTATCTTACGGTATATATCAAAAATAATATTGAGCAAAATTTAATTGAAATATTGTCGATGTGGCCCTCCAGCAGTGCTCGGGTAGCTCATGCGGCCCCCGGTAAAAATTAATTGCCCACCCCTGATCTAGGACGTTCTCTAAACAGAGATGGACGCACTATTGTGGAAAATAGAAAAACAAAGTACGACAAGTACAAAAACCACAAACAAAGAAGCAAATTAGGTAATTTTTAGGATTAACCAATTATTGTAGAAGTTGCATACCAAATTATGATGAAATAGTAGCTCTTTTAAGTAAATTAATGAAAAATGTAATCATCTGTAGAGTGGAATTCAGAAGCTCAAGCAGCATTCTGTGAAATAAGAATAGAACAGAATGTGCGATTGTTACAGTAACAAAAGTTTTGAATGCTATCAAATGACCATCAAATTGCTGAATGCAAGCGGTAGAACTACAAGCATTAATAGAAGCATGTAAAGTAATGAAAGATCAAAAGGTCACAATATATATAAATATAGCCAAAATATAGGAATGATAAAGTTTAATTCGTATAAAAAAGAAAGAGAAAAAGAAAGAATGGAAGCAGTACAGCTACCAGCTAAAATAGCAATATGCAAATGTACAGCACACACCAAAGGAACAGACACAGTATCAATAGGAAATGTGTTTGCTGACAAAACAGCAAAACAAGCATTGTCCTGAGGCTCCATGCACATCTAAACAAAGGCAAAATAATGCATATTGGATGATAAACAGTTTGAAAAATGCATGTAAAAAGAAAAATAGACTTTATAAGGAGTTTATCAAATCAAGAACAGAGAATGCTGAAAAACGTTATAAGAACTACAAAAACAAGTTGACCAATATATTGAGACAAGCAAAAAGGGAATATTACAGAAGAAGGTTGTATAAAAATAAAAATAACATAAAGGCTACATGGATTTTTGATATTGATATTTTGAATAAAGCAATAGGGAATAGGACAAGGCGAACAGAATTACCTAGATATTTAAAGATAATATGTTAATTGAAAACAAAGATGAAATTGTCAATGAATTAAATAATTTCTTTGTAAATGTAGGACCTAGCTTAGTAAACGAAATACCAAGAGCTAATGATAAATCAGGGGATGTCTGGAAAAGGGAATATAGGGTTATGCAGTCAATGTTTCTTAGTGAGATGACTTGAAAATCTTAGCCGATAATATTAAAAAGGAAATGGATAAACTAAAATTGTGGTTTGATGTAAATAAATTATCTTTAAACTTGGAAAAGACTAAATTTATAGTATTCAGTAATAAAAGAAAGATAGAAGTTAGTTCATGCATAAACAATGTGAAAATTGAGAAGTTTTCTGAAATCAGATTTCTTGGGGTCATCTTAGATCAGGGGTGGGCAATTAATTTTTACCGGGGGCCGCATGAGCTACCCGAGCACTGCTGGAGGGCCACATCGACAATATTTCAATTAAATTTTGCTCAATATTATTTTTGATATATACCGTAAGATAAATAATAATAATAATAATAATAATTAATAATAATAGTAATACTTCAACATAGTGTGTGTAACAGCATTCCATGACTAATATAAATAAATTAACATTAATAATAAATGACAGTAAAATAAGCACACGTATGACTGAGGAGTCAGAGCGTAACTTTGTGTGGTGTTTGAGTTGTCCGACTTTTTGTGTGGCCATAAACGCACCAGTGGTTTAGTGCTATGCGTGTTGGTGACAGATGACAAGTTGGTTTTGGCCTGGTTTGTACGGCAGAAAATGACTAGTTTTTCGAGATAGAATTGTTTTACTCATGTTTTTGGTGTGGTTATGTCCGAATATAAACAGTTTTGCTCAATAAAGTGATCGATATAATTCCTGTCCTCGAAGCATCTCGATAGACGTTACAATAATTGAACGGTGTTCAATTGAACGGTGTTGTAAACGGTGTTGACGAACACCATTAGGGCCGCTTATTGTCACTGTCACTCAAAGTTGCATTGCAAAATTCTATAGAATAAATATGTTTATTTTGTTTAGAATTCAGATGGGATTTGATTTGGTGCGCGGCATATGCACTGCTCAAGCGTCCGCTGCGCGCAGCGGACGCTTGAGCAGTGCGCAATTGCGCACGCACGCACCTTAGAGGGGACGTTGCTTTGCAGTTCATGCCTTGTTGAAAACACGCCATTCCTCATCAACTTTTCTCTTTTTAGCGTCTCGGGTGTAAACCGTGCATCACTTGTCGCTGCATGTGCACCTTCACTCGCAGGTTACACACGGACACACGCCCATAAATAATACTTTTCAAAATAAAAGCAGCACAGTTGTATTGCGCGCAGGACATAGATGTTTTTTCAACTTTATTTTGTAATTGCAGCTGTTCACATTCACTCACAACCACGCACACGCATACGTCCACACGGAAGTAATACAAATAACGATTTTCAAAACAAAAGCAGCACCGTTGTATTGCACACTCGACATAGATACTTTTTAAAATTTATTTTGTAATTTATAATTGGCCTCACGCGGGCCGGACAGGGACGCACAAAGGGCCGGATGCGGCCCGCGGCCCGCAGAATGCCCAGGTCTGTCTTAGATGAAAAGTTGACATGGGAAGCTCATATATTGCATGTGAAAAATAAGGTATCTAAAAGCCTATTTATTTTGAACAAGGTTAAATAATACAATGAGAACGTAATATTGCTCAATTATTCTATCTTATTTCAATTATTGTGCAGAAATATGGGGAAATACATATCACAGCAACATAATGCCTTTATTTATTTCGCAGAAAAGAGCAATTCGTATCATTTTTACAGTATGATATAAAGACCACACAAATGCACTCTTCATTAAGTCAGGATTATTAAAACTAAAAGACAATGTAGAATAGCATACTCTATTAGTGATGTTCAAAGCTAGAAATAAAGTTCTTCCGAAGGACTTACAAAAGTTACATGTGTTCACATCTGAGGATGAGAACCACAGAAGGCCGTATGATTTTAAACTAAATAAGAGTGCCAACACATTTGAAGCAAATGTGCCTGTCTGTTGCTGGTGTGAAAGCATATAATTCTCTAGACAAAGACTTAAAAAGTTGCAAGAATATTTTTGAATTTAAAAAGAGTTACAAAAACAGACAACTGGCATTATATCAAACTGATTTTTGATTGTGATTGGACGTGTCATTTTGAAAATGCTTAAACGAAAATTAAAAGTATTTTGGAGTCAGGGTGTTGGTAGAGGTAATAGTGATAAAGTCATCTAAAATAATTTGTGTTAAAAAAGGGTCAGATAAATACAAGAATAGTATTCTTCCATCTATTCCTTTCTGAACATGGAAATGTATAAAAAAACAAAACAATGAAAGTGTCAATTGTATATGGCTTGTATATATGCATTTTCATGAAAGGAATACAAATAAATGATGAGGATGATGATGAACAAAGAAGACATCTATGTATGTCCAGACAATAAACCAATCTTACAAAGAAAAATCGGTATAAGTGAGCAGCAATATTGAGCCAAGGTTGAACGCATGGCTCAACAGGAGGGATATGAATATCGTCATACAGAAGTACTATAATTCCTATAGTTTTATTCGTATAAAAAAAAAAAATAAATAAAATAAAAATAAAAATTTCGTATATGACATCTAGGCTTGGATTTTAATTAAACTAAATAAGAGTGAAGGAGAACATTATTGTCTGGTCATAGTAGATGCATTTTCAAAGTGGGTAGAAATATTTCCTAAGGGAAAAGCAGATGTGCTAACAGTAGCAAAAGCATTATGCAAAGAGATAATATCAAGATATGATATAACTAAATCTATACAGTAACAATGGACCTTATTTTGTAAATCAATTGATCTAGATAGAATCATTATTCCACATTGATAGCAAAAATCACTGTGCTTATCATCCACAAAGCGCAGGATTAGTGAAAAGGACAAACGGGAATAAAAAAACAGACTAAAGAAATGTATGGAAAAAACAAAACATCCATGAACAATGTATAGATTTAGTAAAAATGTACAGTACATGAACATTACAAGTACAACAAGACTCAGACCATTTGAAATAATATTTGAAAGACCTTATCAGCTACCAAAATTTTGAAAAATCAATGAAAAGGAAACGAGCATTCTCCAAGGGGGGACAGATTGTAAATAACTTAAAAAGCAGTAACGATAGTGGAAAGACCAAGCTGAGTCCACTTAGCACATGGTAAAAAGGTCATATAATGGGAAAAGTATTTGGGATTGTATTTACATTGTAAAAATGTCATATAATGAAAAAAGTATTTGGGATTGTAGTTGTGTTATCAAAGGGACATGTTAACTAGCACACTACAAATTCCACTGTGACAAGTTGTAAGCATACCATTTGATGGTGTGTCAAAGTTTGATAATAATTGGTTCCTGTTTTGGTAATTAATTTGTTCCTTATGGCGGAGCAAGTGGAAAAGGCTACAAAAACTGATTGTGTTGTATGTATAAGCCCAGAAAATTACTCAAAATGAGTCAAAAAAGTTGAATTGAAGTAATGAGCAAAACAAAATTGACCTTGTAGCTAAAGAGACAAAGCAGAAACCAATATTTGATAAATATGTGAAAAAAGCTAATTATACCTGCATTAACATGCAAGGCTCTGTACAACAGTTAGGAAACGTATCATCAGATAACTGCATACACATAGTAAATGTATCAATATTTGTACAAGAATTGTTAACACGCCTGAACAGTTTGATATCTGAACATTGGAAAATAACTAGACATGATGTAAACTGGCAAAGTGTTGTAGATCCAACCTATATTAATGGGTGTCCAAAGAAGTATATCTGACGACTATAAATTGGTAAATCAAGTTGCAGCTGGATTTGAATCATACGTCTACTGGTGGTGTACGATTAACAGGAATGTTGACAGAATAAGCTACGTCCACTACAACGTACAGAGATTGTAAAATTACACAGGCCAAGACTTGAACCCGTCGCTAATCAACTCGCCGCCACCTGCCTTATGGCTTTTCAAAACCGTATGACGCTAAACATGGCGGAAAAGGGCGTGTGCGCAATATTTGGTGAACAGTGTTGCATGTTCGTACCAAACTGCACTGATGCAGAAAGTAGCCTGACCAAAGCACTGGAAGGCCTGCACGCCCTTAACGGTAAACTGAAAGAGCATTCAGGCATAGATACATCTATGTAGGAGGGGTGGTTGGACGTGTTTGGCAAATACAAGTCTTTGGTATCTGGTAACTATGGCCGTGTTCAGCAATACTGACGTTGTGTGGATGTTGTTGTTTTCCCTGTCTGTGTTCTCTGTTTAACCGTCTGATTACCACAGCGATTAGCCCAGCAGATGATAAAGCTGTTCAGATGTACTTCCTAGTGGACGACAAGGAAGCTGAATCTGAAGACAAGGATACCTACCAGGATGGTGTTCCTGATTTATTTCCAGAAATGTCATAATTATGAGGAAAAAATTGATGTTAAATTCTGAGTGTAAACATAACTTTGTCGTAGGAAAATTTAAGCATTAACTGAAAATTGCAAGAAGAAGTTATTGGGGATAAGAAGATTATGGAGAAGTTAATTGATAAACAGGAGGGAAATGTCAGAAAAATTGTATTTAAATTATCAAAAAACTTTCCATTGTGAGTTTCCAATGAACAGACAAGAAGCTGTCTCTGCTGCACCAAGCCAACTGCTCGGAAGATTCCGCTGTGTACGATGGAATCAGACGGGAGGGGTCATCCATAGTCCTCCAAAACCTGCCAAAGCTGAATCCACGACAAAGCCCAAGCCCGAGGGATCTTCTTCTTTTGTCTTCTAATGTGACCGAAAACAAGGACTGTTTACATACTACCCATTCCTGTTGAGACAGGTGTTGTTGCGTAAACATTGAACATCTAAATAAAAGAGAGGACGAAAACCTTCTTCGTCAGAGCGTGGTGCAAGACTGTACAGAGAAGTACAGTGGCCATGTCTCTCCTCAATTGAGTCCAAATTTAATTCTGTCTCTGTTTGATTCCTTGCCTTTTGTCTTGTTTAATAGATGTCATCAGTGTTTGAACCTGACAGTTGTCAGCTGGGGATTAGTACATTAAGTGTCAGTTGTCAACTAGCAATTAATGCACCAGTTGTCAGCTAACGAATTGTGCGCTAGTAGCCAGCTAGCTTTTGGCAACGCTATACTATATCATTTGAATATCTTAGTATTGCACAAAAACAAGTCACCTATAGAACCAGTTAAATTTAAAACACAATGTTGTATGAGATATATAAGTAAGGCGTCCTTGCGCCGTCTATCCATTAGTTTGAGGGTCATTCGCCTAAAAAACGTTGAAGACCCCTGCTCTAAGAGACTATGACTGTCATAAATTAAACATTAGCCTTTTTTCCAGAGGTGCCTGAAGTGTATTACCTAAATAATTTTTTTTTGTGGCAGCCCGCCACATCAATTGCCTATTCGCACATGCGTAGTAATATCACTTCGTTTCAGGGTATTTGAGTCATTCTGTGCCTCAGATTAATGCCAGTAATTGATTATTATTAGATTAATCACATAACTTGTTTTGACAGCCTTAATTTCTAAACATGCTTGTCTTGTTTTAGTCAGTGACCATAAAGATTTACCTGCTCATGAGTCATGGCCAAAAATTGCTTTATATTATGACATCCAATCCAGAGGAAACTTTAGCATATGCTTAATTGATCATTGGTCCACTGACAAGTGGCCAGCAAGTACCTTCTTTTTTTAAACTTTTGGTCATGAACAAAGTAGAGAGGCACATCCGGGCACTTCTGGGTTTCAGGCGATGGTCTGGAGTCACATTAGGCTACTGTTGATTTACTTAGATTTGGCCATATTTTGAAAGGTTTAGAGGCAAATATATAAGCAATCATGAAAACAATATTCAAAATGGGACGGAGTGGAGTCATACATTCCTAAGATATTTTTTTTTTATGATTTAAACCATTCAAACCATTATTCCCTGAAAGACAAAGTTGGATTTATCCATGCATCGATAAGTAACGTATTTGATAGACATAACGAGTGCCGTACTGCTGTGATTGTGACGCTAATGAATAAAAGGATAAGTTTGTATGCAGTTGATTTCCTGCTATAAATATTACTCGGTCATCTACAATTCATGTCTGCAGTTGTTTTTATGGTGTGATGTTCATATTTTGGCTCATTATTTAGCTATAAATGTCTCTGTTGTTGAGCAGTGTTTGCTAGCGATATCAAGGTTCATGCTGTTGAGCCTACGAGAGATTTATTCATCTAGTTTATCAATACTTATTATTTCTCGATTCAATACGATTCTTGATTCAAACCGATTCTCGCAATTTATTATCTGGTATAATAATTATAATGAAACTTGTATATAACTAGATGAGGCAATTCCTGAAGGACTTGCGTGTGAATGCTCCAATGCTGAAGTTGAACTGAAATCCTGGAATTTTTTTAGAATTGTTGAGGTAGAGCACACAATTCCCAAACAGGCTGACCATTTTGAAGTTAGAACAGTTTGAATGAGATGAAAAACGTGGGAGTTGTGGAACTTTGAAGACTGTCCCATTGATTTCAATGGGAATTTCAGAAAAAATTGGGAATTTTGGGACAAGCGGGAATTTTTTGAAAAGGGTGAAAAAAACTTGAATGTTCTTAATGAGTTGAAATGGTTGGTGTTGGAATTTTTAAAATCGGTCGAGAAATGTTGAAGTAGTAACTTGAGAAATGGTATTACGGAATTCCTGGAATTTCAGGAAAACCGGGAATTTTTCCAATCAAAAAAACAATTTGGTTTTTTGTCCTGATTAACAGGAATGTTTTGACGGTGGAACGGTTGAAATGCGTTGAAAAAAGTGGAAGGAGTAATCGCCAGAAAAAAGGGTGGAAATAGGGCTTTGGAAAGCCAGGAATTCTGGAAAATCCTGGAAATGTTTTGAACTTGGAAAAAAGGAACTTTCAATTTCCAGGATGGTGGAATGTGTTAAAGGTGTAATGGTTTGAATTGGTTGAAAAATGTGGAAATGGTGGAGGTTAGAAGAATGGCCAATTCATTTTGAATGGGAAAAATGTCCCGGAAGACCTGGAGTTCTGGGAAACCTGGGATTTTTTTTTTAATTGTCAAGGGAAAGCCCGCAATTCCCTAATAGGCTGAACAGTTTGAAGTTGGAACGGTTTGAATCGAGTGAAAAATGTGAAAGGTAGAGTGCGCCAAAATCTGGAGAAGAAGAAGAAGAAGACGTTTAATAAATAGATTAATTTTGGTGTAGAAAACTATATGCTTTGGAGCATTCACACAATGAAAGTATGAGTGTACAATGAAGGAGTAGCATTTAATAAGATCTGCTTTTACGTTCTCCTTTTTGGACATGTTAAACTGTGTGTGACACTAAATATGTGCTGTATTATTGTGTAATCTATGCATTTTGGAAATAAACAAACAGGACCGAAGATGACCCTATAGCAGTGGTTCTTAACCTGGGTTCGATCGAACCGTAGGGGTTCGGTGAGTCGGCCTCAGGGGTTCGGCGGAGGTCAAGACACACCGACTCATCTTGTAAATAAAAACTTCTCCCTATCGGCGTATTATGGATACCCCCAAACAATGTTCCCTCTAATTTTCCATCTGATTTGCAGGTGTGTAATTTGCTGTGAGTTTATGCACTGTGTTGGTTTTGTTCTTTGAACGGTTCATTATGTGCAGCAGTAAAAAAACATAACTTTATCTTGAGTTTAAAAAAAAAAAACGTTTAATTTTTCACAAAAGAAGGGTTCGGTGAATGCGCATATGAAACTGGTGGGGTTCGGTACCTCCAACAAGGTTAAGAACCACTGCCCTATAGTAACATAATAGGATGATCCCACAACATTGTGAACACTGCTACACAGACATTGCCTTTTAGAGTACCTACAAAATGTAAATATATGATCTATAATCATTGCTATTTACTCTTATAATTACTTTAAAGGATGAAAAAGTGCAATTGTAAGCCAAAGTAAACTGATGCGCATCATGGGCAAATATGGTGTTTTTTCCCACTTGTAACTCATCTACTTTGACTTTGTCTTTACGAGCGGTAAACATGAGAAGTGCTACCTGGTTAGTTGAGTCGGGCGGGAGGTTCTTCATGAGGATTTTCCTCCTGTTGCTCAGCTCCTGGCGAGTTTTGGCGAGCCTCTTCTCAATCTCCTCGGGTTCCAGCTCCGGCAAGTCACGGAGGCTCGTCCACGGCTCCGTGGGCTGCGCTGTCGCTGCCGCCGCCGCCTCTTCGTCCTCCGGCTGCTGGCTCTCGGGACAGTTCATCGCCGGAGAAAGTGCACCGTCCGGGACGAGAGAGGAGTGGACGCTCGGCGGCTGGACGGACGAGGCTGCCGCCATTTTGGACGCTGAAAGAGGAGAGTGAGCGGGAATCCGAGGCAGAGAGCAGGTGTGAAGTGCGTGTACCGTTGATTTGTGAGCGCGCGCGCGCGCATGTGTGTGCGTGTGTGTGTGAAGGGGGTGGTGGACAGAGTGTGTGTGTGTGTTAATTAATAGAATGTCAAAATTGGCAGTATAGGCTACTATTACCCCCGCCCTGATGTAGTCAACACTGCATATACTAAATGCTAACAAAATGTTGATAGCTTTAAAGTTTGGTTCACAATTGTGTTAACAAAACATCTCAATTAGTAAGCACTATACTAATATTTTAAAATAGTCAAATTATAAAAGGTACTAGTGTTGTGCCGATACCATACTTGCCAACCTTGAGACCTCCGAATTCGGGAGGGGGGTTGTTGAGGTGTGGGGTGTGGGGGGTGAGGAGTGTATAGTGTATATATTTTAAAGTTTTTCTTATATATATATATATATATATATATATATATATATATATATATATATATATATATATATATATATATATATATATATATATATATATATATATATATATATATCAGTGACGTGCGGTGAGGTGCATGACTGGTGAGGCACTGACTTCATCTCAGTCAGATTTACAAACATATGAGCCCTAAAGAGTATCTTATTCACCATTTGATTGGCAGCCGTTAACGGGTTATGTTTAAAAGCTCATACCAGCATTCTTTACACATACAAACTGTAGCACACAAAAAAGCACATTTAATAAAAAAAACATTATTATGGTCTTACCTTTCTTGCTGGACATCCACGCAGCCAGCCTTTGCGTGTGTACCACGCCGTTTGAAAAGAATGGGTCTTCTGTCCTGAAGTCAAAAGCAAACCTTTTAGCTCCGGCGTTGGTCTACCTTTAATTATTACCCCCTGCTTCGATTGAAAGTCCAGTTTAGAAAACTGTTTTATTTTACATATGTAATCCTCCATGTTTTTGATAAAAGTTCAGGCGAGAGAAAATAAACAATCGCTGCACTGACTTGCTAACTTTTTTTTTTTTTTTCTTCTGCGGCCGAGGAATGATCTCTGGGATCACTACCGCCCTCTACCACCAGGAGGTCGGATTACTGTGAGCCTCAGCCAGTACGTCTTTTGCAGCAGTTTTATGAACGCTCAGCACAAAAAATACGTTACACACATACAGTTGTTGACAAAATACACTGTACATTATATACCTCAGCTAACTAAACTATGCCACAATACGGTCTCATTGCACAGCAGGCCAGCAGTTAGCCGAGTCATTGCGCACAATCCATGTTGAGGCACAACTGAGTGACGTGCCTCAACTGGCTGCTGATCACCGCACCGTCTCTTCTCAGTATTTGAACGGAAAATGTGAAAAAATAAATAAAAATAATCTAAAACTGGTGAAGTTAAATGGAAAATAACTTTAGTATAATCACTGGATACATATAACATTTTAATTAATTTTTTTTTCTTTTTACATTTTTTTTCTTTCCATGATGGCAGGTGAGGCCCCGCCTCCCCTGCCTCTACTGACTGCACGTCACTGATATATATATATTAGGGGTGTGGGAAAAAATCGATTCGAATTCCAATCGCCATTCTCACGTTGTACGATTCAGTATCGATTCTCATTTTTCAAAAATCTGTTTTATTTGTTTTATTTTTTATTAATCAATCCAACAAAACAATACACAGCAATACCATAACAATGCAATCCAGTTCCAAAACCAAACCCGACCCAGCAACACTCAGAACAGCAATAAACAGAGCAATTGAGAGGACACACAAACACGACACAGAACAATCCAAAAGTAGTGAAACAAAAATGAATATTATCAACAACAGTATCAATATTAGTTACAATTTCAACATAGCAGTGATTAAAAATCCCTCATTGACATTATCATTAGACATGTATAAAAAAAAAGAAAAGAACAATAGTGTCACAGTGGCTTACACTTGCATCGCATCTCATAAGCTTGACAACACACTGTGTCCAATATTTTCCACAAAGATAAAATAAGTCATATTTTTGGTTCATTTAATAATTAAAATTAAAAATCTACTACTCTGCTTGCATGTCAGCAGACTGGGGTAGATCCTGCTGAAATCCTATGTATTGAATGAATAGAGAATTGTTTTGAATCGGAAAAATATCGTTTTTGAATCGAGTATCGCGTTGAATCGATAAAATCGATATATAATCGAATCGTGACCCCAAGAATCGATTATGAATCGAATCGTGGGACACCCAAAGATTTGCAGCCCTAATATATATATATATATATATATATATATATATATATATATATATATATATATATATACATATATATATATATATATATATATATATATATATATATATATATATATATATGTATATATATATATATATATGTATATATATATATATATATATATATGTATATATATATATATATATATATATATATATATATATATATATATATATATATATATATATATATATATATATATATATATATATATCAGTGACGTGCGGTGAGGTTCATGGCTGGTGAGGCACTGACTTCATCACAGTCAGATTTACAAACATATGAACCCTAAAGAGTATCTTATTCACCATTTTAATTGGCAGCAGTTAACGGATTATGTTTAAAAGCTCATACCAGCATTCTTCCGTGCTTGGCACTCAGCATCAAGGGTTGGAATTGGGGGTTAAATCACCAAAAATTATTCCCGGGCGCGGCGCCGCTGCTACCCACTGCTCCCCTCACCTCCCAGGGGGTGAACAAGGGGATGGGTCAAATGCAGAGGACAAATTTCACCACACCTAGTGTGTGTGACAATCATTGGTACTTTAACTTAACTTTAACTTTACACATACAAACTGTAGCACACAAAAAAGCATATTTAATTAAAAAAAACTTTATTATGGTCTTACCTTTACTTATAAATTAAGTCCATGCCCCGCTGTTGTGCTGGATTAATGCACTCCCGTCGTAGAATGCACCCCCTGATGGAAGTGTTATGTCAACTAAAACCCACACTTAAACTTTCCACGTGCAAGATTTTATCTATTTAAAAAAGTTATTTAATAAGAAGCCAAAAAGTGCAAAAACAATAATGTTCGTGTTGGAGGAGTTGTGAATGAATGAAATATGAAATCCGTGCTGCAGTCTGCAGGTGTACCTAATGTTGTGGCCCTGCGGTCATTCACAACTCCTCCAACATGAACATTATTGTTTTTGCACTTTTTGGCTTCTTATTAAATAACTTTTTTAAATAGTGTAACCGAGGGTTTATAAATGCCGCCTATACTGTATGAAACTACAAAATAATAAACACGGAGGCTCCAGTTTACATGAGGACCACTTTATTTACCTTATTTCAAAAACCTCCGCTCCACTCCAACGTGTCATCACTTCCGCTCTTAGCGCCTTCAAAATAAGAGCGCAAGGCATATACTGTATAACAGCGTGTAACAGGAATTAACATCACAAAGAGGAAAGCCCATAAAAATAGGTTACAATAGATTCAATCTTGCACGTGGAAAGTTTAAGTGTGGGCTTTAGTTGATATAACATGCCCCCCCCACCCCACCCCCACCCCCCGTTTTCTACGGCGGGGGTGCACCGGCACAAGGAGGCGGGATTACTGCGAGGCGAGCCTCAGCCAGCAGTGAGTCTTCGCAGCAGTTTTATGATCGCTCAGCACAAGAAATAAGTTACACACATACAGTTGTTGACAAAATACACTGTACATTATATACCTCAGCTAACTAAACTATGGAAATGTATAATATAATTCATATAGCAATACGGTCTCACTGCACAGCAGGCCAGCAGTTAGCCGAGTCATTGCGCAATCCATGTTGAGGCACAACGCAGTGACGTGCCTCAACTGGCGTCTCTTCTCAGTATTTGAACGGCAAATTTGAAAATTCAGCGATTTTGAATAAAAATAATCTAAAATTGGGGAAGTTAAATGGAAAATAACTTTATAGTATAATCACTGGTTACATATAACAATTTAATTATTTTTTTTTCTTTTTACATTTTTTTTCTTTCCATGATGGCAGTGACTGCACGTCACTGATATATATATATATATATAGCTCAGTGACGTGCAGTCAGGGGAGGCATGGCCTCACGTGCCATCATGGGAAGAAAAAAAATGTAAAAAGAAAAAAAATGCATTAAATTGTTTTATGTATTCAGTGATTATACTATAAAGTTATTTTCCATTTAACTTCACCAGTTTTAGAGTATTTTTATTCAAAATCGCTGAATTTTCACATTTGCTGTTCAAATACTGAGAACTGACTTGCGGTGATCCGCAGCCAGTTGAGGCACGTCACTGACTTGAGCCTCACCATGGTTGCGCAATGACACGGCTAACTGCTGGCCTGCTGTGCAGTGAGACCGTATTGCTATATGAATTATATTATACATTTCCATAGTTTAGTTAGCTGAGGTATATAATGTACAGTGTATTTTGTCAACAACTGTATGTGTGTAACGTATTTCTTGTGCTGAGCAATCATAATACGGCTGCGAAGATGCACTGGCTGAGGCTCGCAGTAATCCCGCCTACTGGTGGATAATGCACCCACGCCGTAGAATGCACTCCCTGACGGGAGTGTTATGTCAACTAAAGCCCACACTTAAAGTTTCCACGTGCAAGATTGAATCTATTTAAAAAAGTTATTTAATAAGAAGCCAAAAAGTGCAAAAACAATAATGTTCGTGTTGGAGGAGTTGTGAATGACTGAAATATAAAATCCGTGCTGCAGTCTGCAGGTGTACCTAATGTTGTGGCCCAGCAGCGGCGCATGGACTTCATTTATAAGTAAAGGTAAGACCATAATAACGTTGTTTTTATTAAATGTGCTTTTTTGTGTGCTACAGTTTGTATGTGTAAAGTTAAAGTTAAGTCAAGTCAAAGTACCAATGATTGTCACACACACACTAGGTGTGGTGAAATTCTGAAAATCCTCTGCATTTGACCCATCCCCTTGCTCACCCCCTGGGAGGTGAGGGGAGCAGTGGGCAGCAGCGGCGCCGCGCCCGGGAATCATTTTTGGTGATTTAACCCCCAATTCCAACCCTTGATGCTGAGTGCCAAGCAGGGAAGAATGCTGGTATGAGCTTTTAAACATAACCCGTTAACTGCTGCCAATCAAATGGTGAATAAGATACTCTTTAGGGTTCATATGTTTGTAAATCTGACTGTGATGAAGTCAGTGCCTCACCAGCCATGAACCTCACCGCACGTCACTGATATATATAAATAATTCGTTAATGAATGAGTATACCTGTTTGGCCACAGTGTTCAATGGAGAAGTCTGATCTACAAAATGTGCAGGCAGCATACCCCTTCCCCTTCGAGCTGTCCTGGATGAACTGAAATTATTTTTTCTAATCATTTTGGAACTTACAAGCGTACTTCTTCTTCTTACTCGTCGTCGCCATGTCTCTTCTTCGTTCTTCTGCTTCGTCTCTGTTATGTTTTTGGACATTACTTCTTGCCGTAGTTTTAAAGCAATGCATGATGGGAATCCGGATGTTGTGTGTCAGTGTATTAACGTGCCGGCTGCAATAAACACACGCTGAGAAATAGCTCCGTGCCTGCCTACTTTATGGGTTATAGATAAACCTATGGATAACGGAGACATACATAATAGTCTCCTTTTCGGGTGAGAGCGGACGCTAAAGGCACTGCCTTTAAGGCACGCCCCCAATATTGTTGTCCGGGTGGAAATTGGGAGAAATTCGGGAGAATGGTTGCCCCGGGTGATTTTCGGGAGGGGCACTGAAATTCGGGAGTCTCCCGGGAAAATCGGGAGGGTTGGCAAGTATGGCCGATACCAATATTTTGGTACCGGTAAAATTATTTTGATACTTTTCGGTACTTTTCTAAATAAAAGGGACCACAAAACATTTTTGGCTTTATTTTAACAAAAAATCTTAGGGTACATTAAACATATGTTTCTTATTGCAAGTTTGTCCTTAAATAAAATAGTGAACATACAAGACAACTTGTCTTTTATCAGTAAGTAAACAAACAAAGGCTCCTAATTTAGTCTGCTGACATATGCAGTAACATATTGTGTCATTTATTTTTGTCATTTTGTCATTATTTTTTCTAAATTATTAAGGACAAGTGGTAGAAAATGAATTATTAATCTGCTTTTTCATTTACTGTTAATATCTGCTTACTTTCTCTTTTAAAATGTTCTATCTACACTTCTGTTAAAATGTAACAATCACTTATTATTCTGTTTTTTGATACTTTACGTTAGTTTTGGATGATACCACAAATTTGGGTATCAATCCGATACCATTTAGTTACAGGATCATACAATAGTCATATTCAAAGTCCTCATGTGTTCAGGGACATATTTCCTGAGTTTCTAAACATAATATAATTTGTTTTTAAACGAAAGAAGATCTTGTTATGCCCAAAAATATCGACATAATCATAGCAGTATCGACTAGATACGTTCCTGTTTAAATGGTATCATGACAGTGGATGTCAGGTGTAGATCCACCAACGGCGTTTGTTTACAGTTTGACGCCGGTGAGCTACGATGTGTAGTGAAGCATTTTTAGCTATTCCTCGTCCTGCAGGGATGATACTTGTAAGAAACGTACTTTATTTGTCGCCATGGAGGCGAGGATTAGTGATTTAGAAGTAACTAAAACACTGCCGACTGGGGCTGGACTTTAGCCGCTGGTTAGCTAGCCATGTCTTAAAGCAGGGGTCCCCAAACTTTTTGACTCGGGGGCCGCATTGGGTTAAAAAAATTTGGCCGGGGGCCAGGCTGTGTATATATATATATATATATATATATATATATATATATATATATATATATATATATATATATATATATATATATATATACATATATACATTGTCTTTATAATCCGTTTTGTCATTTAACATCAATTAACATTGATGTTCATCAACATTTAACATTGTCACGTTATCGATGGGAAAATTTATTTTTAGTCAATATGATTTGCCTGAGCGGCTAGGAGACACCAAGAGTAACAAGCGGTACAAAATGGATTACAAAGGAAAGATTTAAAAAAAAAAAAAAAAAAATTAAATTACTTGGGACTTCCTGTGGGCCGGATTTTGGATGCTGGGGGGCCGGATCCGGCCCGCGGGCCGTAGTTTGGGGACCCCTGTCTTAAAGCATCTCTTCCTGAGGGCGTTTCAGTGTTATAACTTCACCTTTATCGTTATTTTTTAAGCCAAAATGCGTCAGTTCTCCCTTTTCTGTCTACACACTGTGTCTGCTTGTAAGTACTCCGTGATTGTGCGCTACCGAACAAGCTCCTCTGCTCGTAAAAACAGCAAAGACACGACGTGACGACGACGGGGGCGCGGGGGATTAGCGGAGCAGTACTGTTCAGAGGCAGTATAGCACCAAATATGATTCATTAGTATCGCAGTACTATACTAATACCGTAATTTCCTGACTATAAGCCGCACCTGACTATAAGCCGCACCAGCTAAATTTAGGGGAAAATACAGATTGCTCCATATATAAGCCGGACCCGACTATAAGCCGCAGGGTTTTGATGTGTAATTACCGTAGTATATTGGGGTTCCTGCTACCACGGAGGGGATTGTCGGGACAGAGATGACTGTTTGGGAACGCAAAGCGTCCCATTTATTAACAATAAATCTTTCAATCATTCAATCAAACTTTCACATCTTTGACATGGCGAACAGCATTCGTGCAGAGTACAAATAATACAACGGTGCAAAGTAATACAAAGTGCTCGCCTGTACGTTATCAAAATAACCAGCCTACCGGTATATGAAAAGTCAGTCTTTAATCATTGTGTCATCGTCTTCCTCCTGCGTACTAAGACCACCGAAATCCTCTTCAACGGTGTCTGAGAAGAACAGGCCGTAAATAAGCCTCACCGTTGTATAAGCCGCAGGGACCAGAACGAGGGGAAAAAGTAGCGGCTTATAGTCCGGAAATTACGGTACC
Organism: Entelurus aequoreus; assembly: GCF_033978785.1. Classification (NCBI taxonomy): domain Eukaryota; kingdom Metazoa; phylum Chordata; class Actinopteri; order Syngnathiformes; family Syngnathidae; genus Entelurus; species Entelurus aequoreus. Next base: position 30,630,171 of record NC_084749.1, on the reverse strand, counting down.
TGTATACCGTACAACCCTAAAATGTACTTATACCACTCGTTCTTTAATTGGGGCACTACAAGTAGTACGACTGAGGGTACTTGAAGGCACTTGAGGGGGGGTAAAATATATTTAAAACAAATTTATACCTCTATTAATTGGTTCCTGAACAGGGTTTGTACATCGAAAAGTTAGTATATTAAAGCACATTTCTTCATAAGAAACAATGTAAATATAAATAATGGGTTCCAGCTAGAGATGTCCGATAATATCGGACTGCCAATATTATCGGCCGATAAATGCTTTAAAATGTAATATCGGAAATTATCGGTTTCAAAATTATCGGTATCGGTTTCAAAAAGTAAAATGTATGACTTTTTAAAACGCCGCTGTGTACACGGACGTAGGGAGAAGTACAGAGCGCCAATAAACCTTAAAGGCACTGCCTTTGCGTGCCGGCCCAGTCACATAATATCTACGACTTTTCACACATACACAAGTGAATGCTAGCATACTTGGTCAACAGCCATACAGGTCACACTGAGGGTGACCGTATAAACAACTTTAACACTGTTACAAATATGCGCCACACTGTGAACCCACACCAATCAAGAATGACAAACACATTTCGGGAGAACATCCGCACCGTAACACAACATAAACACAACAGAACAAATACCCAGAACCCCTAGCAGCACTAACTCTTCCGGGACGCTACAATACACACCCCCGCTACCCCTCGCATCAATCTCCTCATGCTCTCTCAGGGAGAGCATGTCCCAAATTCCAAGCTGCTGTTTTGAGGCATGTTAAAAAAAATAATGCACTTTGTTACTTCAATAATAAATATGGCAGTGCTATGTTGGCATTTTTTTCCATAAGTTGAGTTGATTTATTTTGGAAAACCTTGTTACATTGTTTAATGCATCCAGCAGGGCATCACAACAAAATTAGGCACAATAATGTGTTATTTCCACGACTGTATATATCGGTATTGGTTGATCTCGGAATCGGTAATTAAGAGTTGGACAATATCGGATATCGGCAAAAAAGCCATTATCAGACATCTCTAGTTCCAGCCTCGACAAAGGTCCCTATTTTAGTTAAGGTTTGCACACTTTCAACACAATATAAAGTGCTGTACAGTATATAGTATACTGTATAGCAAACACGCATAACAAGGAGGTAATTAATTTACTGTCTCTTTATCAACAAGCCAAAAGAACAACGACATGCTTAACTGTGCTGCGTGCGCACAAAATGCGCACACACATAGAAATCCCTTTAGTGCCCTCACAAGTGATCAGAAATCACAAAAATCCTTAACTTTAATTGCCATACTGCTTTAATTACAAACATTTCAAAAAATCAAATCCACATACGGTACATTAAAGGCCTACTGAAATGATTTTTTTTTATTTAAACGGGGATAGCAGATCCATTCTATGTGTCATACTTGATCATTTCGCGATATTGCCATATTTTTGCTGAAAGGATTTAGTAGAGAACAATGACGATAAAGATCGCAACTTTTGGTATCTGATAAAAAAAAGCCTTGCCCTTACCGGAAGTAGCGTGACGTAGTCAGTTGAAAGGCTCCTCACATTTTCCTATTGTTTTCAATGCAGCTAGAGCGATTCAGACCGAGGAAGCGACGATTACCCCATTAATTTGAGCGAGGATGAAAGATTTGTGGATGAGGAACGTTAAAGTTAAGGACTAGAATGCAGTGCAAGACATATCTTTTTTCGCTCTGACCGTAACTTAGGTACAAGCTGACTCATTGGATTCCACACTCTCTCCTTTTTCTATTGTGGATCACGGATTTGTATTTTAAACCACCTCGGATACTATATCCTCTTGAAAATGAGAGTCGAGAACGCGAAATGGACATTCACAGTGACTTTTATCTCCACGACAATACATCGATGAAACACTTTAGCTACGGAGCTAACGTGATTGCATCGTGCTTAACTGCATATAGAAACAAAATAAATAAATCCCTGACTGGAAGGATAGAGACAGAAGATCAACAATACTATTAAACCAGGGACATGCAAATACACGGTTAATGCTTTCCAGCCTGGCGAAGGTTAACAATGCTGTTGCTAACGACGCCATTGAAGCTAACTTAGCAACCGGACCTCACAGAGCTATGCTAAAAACATTAGCTATCCACCTACGCCAGCCAGCCCTCATCTGCTCATCAACACCCGTGCTCACCTGCGTTCCAGCGATCGACGGTGCGACGAAGGACTTCACCCGATCACAGATGCGGTCGGCGAGACGGAGGAAGTTAAGGTGAGTTCGGCGGCTAGCGCGTCTGCTATCCATCTCTGTCTTCCTGGTTGTGTTGCAGTACTCCGCCGCTAATCCACCGATCCCACCTACAACTTTCTTCTTTGCAGTCTCTATTCTTCATTAAACAAATTGCAAAAGATTCACCAACACAGATGTCCAGAATACTGTGGAATTTTGAAATGAAAACAGAGCTTTTTTGTATTGTATTCAATGGGGTACCAATACTTCCGTACGAATTGATTCCGTCACGCGCATACATCATCATATCTAGACGTTTTTAACCGGAAGTGTGGCGGGAAATTTAAAATTGCAATTTATAAGTTAACCCGGCCGTATTGGCATGTGTTGCAATGCTAAGATGTCATCATTGATATATAAGCTATCAGACTGCGTAGTAGTGGGTTTCAGTAGGCCTTTAACGTCAGCAAAGGTCCTTTTGTGAGCTGCTCCTCACGAGAGGAGACAAAGGAGTAGGCAGAGGGGTAGGGGATAGGGATATTTGATAAATCAATTGATTAATCAAATATTCTTCTTAAAACATGTATTAAAACTAATTCATCACTGTTCTTCAGTTTTTTCTGTAGTACTCAGTCCAAAGCACACCTGTGCAATACTCTTGAATTATCATTTTAACACTGTACATCCCACCTGCTATGTTGATGAATTACTATGGCAGAGGGCTTACTCCCGTTTTATGAAATACATTTAAGCTATAATATAAGCATTTTGTATGCATCAGTTATTTAAAAATTAGATCAAAAACAAGACTCTGCAGCATTGCATGGACATTGGGGGCGGCGCCTCTGGGATGGCAGGCTGGGGTGGTGGTTCCTCTATTTAGAAAGGGGAACCATGGGGTGTGTTGCAATAATTGTGGGATCTCAGTCCTCAGCCTTCCTGGTAAAGTATATTCAGGTGTACTCGAGAGGAGGCTATGCCTGATTCGGATTCAGGACGTCGTGGAACTGTGGACCAGCGATATACTCTCGGCAGTATCCTTGAGGGTGCATGGGAGTTGCCCAACCATGTGTTTTGTGGACTTGGAAAAAGCATTCGACGTCTCCCTCGGGAAGTCCTATGGACAGTGCTCAGAGACTATGTGGTATCGGACCGCCTGATTGTCCGCTCCCTGTATGATCAGTGTCAGAGCTTGGTCCACATTGCTGGCAGTAAGTAGGACCCGTTTCCAGTTTACAACTTTTAAGCACATAATTTCTAGGCACAGTCAGGGGGGTGAGGGGATCCGGTTAAGTGGCTGCAAGATTAGGTCTCTGCTTTTTGCGGATGATGTGGTCCTGCTGGCTTCATCTGACCAGGATCTTCAGCTCTCACTGGATCGGTTCACAGCTCAGTGTGAAAGAACTGGGATGAAAATCAGCACTTCCAAGTCCGAGTCCATGGTTTCTCGCCCGGAAAAGGGTGGCATGCCATCTCCGGGTTGGGGAGGAGATCCTGCCCCAAGTGGAGGAGTTCATGTACCTCGGGGTCTTGTTCATGAGCGAGGGAAGAGTGCATTGTGAGATCGACAGGCGGATCGCTGCAGCGTCTGCAGTGATTCGAACCCTGTATCGGTCCGTCGTGGTGAAGAAGGAGCTAAAACGAAAAGCAAAGCTCTCAATTTACCGGTCGATCTACGTTCCTATCCTCATCTATGGTCATGCGCTTTAGGTAATGACCAAAAGGACAAGATCACGGGTACAAGCGGCCGAAATGAGTTTCCTTCGTCGGGTGGCGTGGCTCTACTTTAGAGAAGCTCTGTCATTCGGGAGGAGCTCAGAGTAAAGCTGCTGCTCCTCCCCATCGAGTGGAGCCAGATGAGGTGGTTCGGGTCTCTGGTCAAAATGCCCTCATAACGCCTTCCTCGGGAGGTGTTTAGGACGCGTCCAACCGGTAGGAGACCACGGGGAAGACCCAGGACACGGTGGAGAGACTATCCCCCTCTGAAGAGCTGGATGAAGTGGCTGGGGAGAGGGAAGTCGAGTCTTCTTTGCTTAGGCTGCTGCCCCGCGACCTGACTCTGAATAAGCGAAAGAAGAGGATTGATGGATGAGATTTTTTCAACTTGTTTGAATGTTGGTTTGGTTTCCTTTAATTAATATATATGTATTTTCTCTTCATTTTAACCATTCTTACTGAGACAAATAATTCATTTGGCAACTCACGAGGCTCTTGGTGACCTAAATTGTCGACTCAATTTTTAAAACATGTTCTTAAATGTAGCTTATAAACAATAAACATTTCAGTTTTGAGTCAGTTTGCTTATGAAAAACTGTATCAACTCAAATCTTGTAGGTTCTTTTTTCGAATGAGAGCCTAAAAATAATAACATTTATTAGACTAATTGAGGGAATTAATGTATGCCCAATAATAGAACTATGCATTTCTATCCGATGCTTTTGCAGCTACCAGAAGGTTTCAAAATTTAGACCCGCTGTGGACCAGAAAGTAGGAGACCCAGTACAAATTAAAAATACAGATTTGTTGCTGGAAAAGTGCCAGTTTTGCTTTCAGAACTGACACCCCTGACTCATTTGTACGTCTCTTTGCCAATGAATGCCCATACAGTGTCATCACGCTGTATGTTTAACTGATTTATGTGAATGCACTCTTTAGACTAATTGAGAGAAAAACTAAAGTAAATACACGCTCGCATACAATGTAGTATAGAGAAAATACAGCTATCACTGCTGTAAATTCCAATCAAAGAGATCCGTCCTTATCGCAAAACCACTCAAGTTCCCTTTTATAGCTATTGTTAATAATGTGACTCTGAATGGTTGTGCGCTTCCCTCCTCTCTACTAATGTCATCTCGTGAATGCCAACCTAACAGCCAGCCGAGCCTGCCTTCCCACGGAGGGTGGAAAGCTGCTCCTGGCAAACACAGGGAACACTGCTTCCCTGCCGAGTCCTCACAATGCCTGTGTAGCTTCCGAAGGCTTTATGAGTGGCTGACAGATACAAAAACACTGAATAATCATCATGCGCTGAATGCATTCTCACTCCTGTAGGTCCACTAACATGTCAGGAAGCACGTGTCAACCCACTTAGAAACATTTCCAGCGCCAGGGTCCGTAAGACACGTTGAAATCAACCCCCATCCTCAAACCTCCTTGTTCTCTTCTGCCATCTGTGTGAAGCGTTTCTTGGCAGATTGGGGTCCAGACAATCACAGTTGTTGGTGTGTGAAAATGATCTCGCTTTTCCAAGTACCCAACTCTTTTTGGAAAATGTATATAAGGAACTGGAACACTTTTGGGTTCAGTACAGTCTTGAGACCAACGTCTAACGGACGTGTCGCAATGTTTACACTTAGCTGTAGAGTTCAGTGCATTTAAAATGGTAAATATACATTTGGCTTTAATTTCTACACCAGGGTGTGTGGGCGGGAAAGCGATAGCTGCGTGTGACTTCAGTGAAACAAAGATGAGGAACACGACACGGTATAGTGCTACAAGCTGACATCATCCGCTGTAAACAACAATTAAATGTCAACCACTAAAAAAACTGTACAGTACTGTTTGCCTTCATTGAACAATCAACATTCAGTAGTGCATCTTGTGCTATCCTAATTCAGACCGAACGTCAATAGTTGCTTTTTAAGGAACCATGTTTGCTTTAGGGAACCGTTTAACTGTTATGGTTATAGTTTATTTCCTACACGCATACAGTTACATAGCGGTATTGTACATTACATATTTTTTAGTTTTTCATTTTAACATGGCCGGAAAGAAGTAGGAATATTTCATGTGAAAAGGAGTAGGAAGATTTCATGTAATCCTACGCCTTTTCTCTGTTTCTAACACAGCCTGACATTTGTTCACTTCCTGTACTCAATCTGTAGATAACTAAGTCATAACATCAATATACAGTTTATTAACAAATAGTTATTACAGAAGCAATATTAAGCTCAGTATTTTAAGCAGAGGCAGTACTGTGGAACTGCTGGTGCCTCACAGTAAGAAGGTCCTGGGTTCGATCCCCGGGCTCGGGGTCTTTCTGTGTGGAGTTTGCATGTTCTCCCCGTGACTGCGTAGGTTCTCTCCGGGTGCACCGGCTGCCTCCCACCTCCAAAGACACGCACCTGGGGATAGGTTGATTGGCAACACTAAATTGGCCCTAGTGTGTGAATGTGAGTGTGAACGTTGTCTGTCTATCTGTGTTGGCCCTGCGATGAGGTGGCGACTTGTCCAGGGTGTACCCTCCCTTCCGCCCGAGTGCAGCTGGGATAGGCTCCAGTCAAACCTGCGACCCCGATAGGGACAAGCGGTAGGAAATAGATGGATGGATGGACCTTAAGCGAACACGCGCAACAACAAACCTGTCACCTACTGTAATCTTTGGCATTTGTTAATGTTTTGAGAGTAATTCAATATTTTCCTGCTTTCACAATTAGACAGGTTTCTAAAAATGTGTGTAAAAAAAGCCTTTTAGTCCTGCGTAAAAGACCCCTGAAGTTAGAAAGTGAAGCAGTTGCATAAATACTTCTGCAGCCTTAGTTTTCAGCTCCTGGACGCTCACTAAACAACATTAGCGTCAGTTGGCATTTTTATATTTCTAAACAAGAATCATGTCCAAAAAGGAATATTAAACAGCGACAGCCCGTCTAATTGTGAGTAATGACAGATTGGATGACATGAATCATTGAGCAGTGGTTCTGTGACAAGATGGCAAGAACTTGTTTGTCACAGAGGCTGATTTTTGAAATGCATGAATCCTGCATATGATACCTACGAGACCATCATTATTGTTTTGATACTGTCCCCTGACACAATACATACAATAAATCCACTAGCATTATCACACAAACTGTGTCTTTCCGGATGTTTGGACCTATTAAACTCTGTATTATTGGCTCATGCTTCCCAAACGAAGTAGAAAAGCGACATAAGTCCCTCACCAATTTTCAAAACTAGAGCCCCTGACTGTTTCAGCATGTCAGCCATCGATTCATAGCGTTTTGAAGTGGGTGGGAGTACAGAGAGGAAAATGTGCAGTGGGACTTAGAGCGTGAAGGCGTGGGTGAGCAGAGTGGCGGAACAGCACCTGGGATGAGCTCGGTGGGCGTCAGGGTAGGGAGAGGAGAGGAGAGAAGGAGCTGAGGGTGAACCCTGAGTGGCAAAGTGGTTCTTTTGTGTGGGAGTTGATGGTTAACATGCAAGTGTGTGTCCACATTGACTGTGCTTGTTGTAATCCACAATTATGACTGGGGTACTGGATAGGATGGAAACATGGACGTGTCAGTGCTCTCTCTGTCAACTCACAAATGATCAAGAGGGAGTGATCATTTCTGAGTTCCTTGAGGAGACATTAAGGGATTTGTGACTTACTAAAAACAGCTGACCTGGGGACAAGTCACCTGTCCAATTTACTATATGCCCTCGTTATTGTGTTCATACTCGCAAACCTGCCTCAGAGCCCTATTTCCCTCACCTGCTCTTGATTGGCGATCAGTGGACACACCTGTCCCTGATTACTAACTGTTATTTTTGTCAGTGTTCCAGTAACATAAAGACGAGCTAAAATGTTTTGTCATCGCATCGAACTGAACGCAGGCTGTGGAGTATTAACGCGCTGAGTTGTCAGCGAGGAACAAAGATTGTGTATTAGATGTGACAGGTATCACTCCTGTTTATTTTTGTTGGCCAAGCAACGTTTAAGGAGTGAAGATTTATCACAAAGTTGCTGGAAAGAGGCAAAAGTGTAGTCAATGTATAAATCTGTAATGTTGTGGGGCCCCAGACTTGACCATCTTAAAAAGGCATTATCGACAAGAGATATTTGGCTTTAAATATATGGATAATAATCACGATTAACCTTTTTATTAGACATTGCAAATTACATGATGGTGTCGCATTCCCGCCCCACTCCCACACTGTTTTACCTAACGTAATGAATAATCGTGATCAATAATCGTAATTTCAATGTTAATCAAAAATAATCTTGGTTGTTATTTTGGCCATAATCGTGCAGCCCTCTGTACAAGACTAGATCTCATACATGAATACTATTTGTATCTATATGGACAAAAAGTGCAGTTATGTCTTATGTTTTTTTTGTTTATCTCTTATGTCCATAACGCCATCTTGCACAATTTTCACATTTATTTATGTTATTTGTTTTGTTTGTGCTATATTACTTTGTTTATTATGCTTGTGTTGCTTCCATATGCACAATAAATGTCTACTTGAGGTACATGAAACACAGTGTTCTTATCAACAATGAGGTTTTTTCTACAAAGGAAATTATTTTAAATGTGTTGTTACTGGGGGTTTTTTAGTCATATTTGGCACTTTAAAAAAAAATTCAAGCACATTTAAAAATACCGCGATAATAACGATAACCGTGATAATTGTAGTCAAGGTAATCGTGATAAGAAATGTTCGTAATGCGACATCCGTCGTCGTGAGTCTTCTCGGCAACCGTACAAGGGTAATATTCGTGGGTCTTCTAAAGTGAGCAGATCTGTACAATGCTATGTACACGTCGCCTATTGTTGACTGACTTTTCTGCTCGCCATGTCTACAACAAAAAGTCCTCAGGCTCCGCAACTCCTGCTTCTTCTGAACTACACACACACACTCCAAACTGAGTAGTAAAACCAGGAAAAATTATATGATCTGAATGACACCGAATCCGATCAACTGGACAGGTCCATCCCTGGTGTACACCAAAGAGTAGTTAGAGTACACCCTTCTTGTTTTTCACATAGTTCAGGCAACACTTAATTGAAGGAGTAGAAAGTACTGCCCGTCAAAGTGGTTTAGAAAGATTGCATGCAAGACTTTTCTCGCATGATCACCCTATCCAGATTGGTTTTGAAAACTAGGGCTCGGAAATATGCTGCGAGTGCATGCCTGCTGTACTTGCTGGCAGAGCAGAGACTGAAATGACCCAAGGGTTCTTGGACACACAGCTCGCTGCTCTAAATTACTGGCTTTGCTTGGCAAAGACGAGTGGACTAATAATGACAGTAAATCGAGGGAAAAAAGAAAGCAAGGACATTCTTTTGTGCACTTGTAGTCCTGTGATCATGAGAGTTGGACTGTGGGATAATTGAGCAGTAAAATGGCTGATTTGATTCTTCAGATCGACACACTTCCATTTTTCCAGGAACTTGAAGGAACAAACTTTTCATAGATTCAAAAGACAGGCAACCTTGGCATTACTCCATTGGCTGCCATCATTTCCCTTTGAATAGCCCATTGAAGTTATCCCTAATTGGTGTTGGTTACTTCTAAAATGCCCATGATGTAGTTCCTTTCCAACATGCCTAAGACAAATTACAGTAATGAACATTATATGACTGCGCAATTCAGTCATTAACTGTGCTCTCTATGCCTCAGCAATCATTGATTGTCGGTTAATTTCCTGTGTTTGACATGATCACAAAGACAACAACTCATGTGTTTTAATAAATGGAATAACTGCAGGAGTAAACAACAAGATTATATCACAAATGTTTGCATTAGGGTTGAGTACCTTTCCCATTTTAACTGATATGTAACAACTCGATACCAGTACCGATTTTTGGGACTTTTGTGTTCTTGTCACACACACACTAGGTGTGGTGAAATTTGTCCTCTGCATTTGACCCATCCCCTTGATCACCCCCTGGGATGTGAGGGGAGCAGTGGGCAGCAGCGTAGCCGCGCCCGGGAATCATTTTTGGTTGGTACTTTAACTTAACTTTAACTTGATAAATCATAATTGATAATAAAAAAAATCTCCTTTTTTAATGTAACTGATTATGATAACTGTGCTGTCCAGTTATCTTTTTTCTGATGTGTCTCATTTGCAAATATTATATAGCAGACTTTGCATGCAGTTGCAATTACAAGACATTAAATGGCTGTAGTGTATAGGCTATGCTGTGTTGCCTAGCTAGGAAGTAGTCTTTGTCATGAATCTGAATGTCTAATCCAGTGGTTCTTAACCTTGTTGGAGGTACCGAACCCAACCAGTTTCATATGCGTATTCACCGAACCCTTCTTTAGTGAAAACTAAAATGTTTCAAATTCAAGACAAAGTTATATGTTTTTGGTAACACTTTAGTATGGGGAACATATTCTAAGTAACAAAGACTTAATCTAGAGTTATTTGTTTAGGGTTAGGGTTAGAAGGTTAGGGCCAGGGTTAGAGGGTTAGGGTTATAATAAGGCCATGCAGATTAAGGCATTAATAAGTACTTAATAATGACTAGTTAAGAGCCAATATGTTACTAATTTTCATGTTAATAAGCAACTAATTAATGGTGAATATGTTCCCATACTAAAGTGTTACCATGTTTTTTTACTGGTGCACAAAATGAACATCACCTTGTTCAAAGAACAAAACCAACACAGTGCATAAACTCACAACAAATTACACACCTGCAAATCAGTGTGACTTCTACTGTTGCTGTATCCGTAATACACCGATATAGAAGTTTTTATTTACACGATGAGTCGGGTGTGTCTTGACCTCCGCCGAACCCCTAGGGTTCGATCGAACCCAGGTTAAGAACCACTGGTCTTGTGGTAATCTGTAAATGTCCTTGCCTATTTCTATTGTCTGCACCATGTTCACTCTCTCTCTCATCCACAGTATGGAGTGCAGCTGACGCAAGGCAGCAGCACACACCTGAGCTTGATTAGCAGCAGCCTATTTTAACTGGCTGCTGACGGCCGGTGAGCGCCGGAACTTTGCCATTGCTACCAAACGGTTGGTCGTGCAAGAGGACTCACTAAGTCGCGAACCTTTCACCTCAGGTTGGCCCGTTTAATCCTAGCCTTGTCTAGCGTTTTATTTTGGTACCTTGTTTTATCACTTCTCTCATGAAGTATATTTTTCCTAGCCTTGTCTAGCGCCTTTAGTTTTGTGTTTTTTTTATTTTACTCTCAGTAGTTTGTTACATGGTGTGTTGTGTTTTCCACCATCGCCATTGTTTTGTTTTGCTACCTTGTGCTTCCGCCAAATAAAGAGGAAGAACAATTGAAAACCCAAACTCGTCTCTGCATCCTTGGGATCCACATCACCACATCCTAACAGAAAGTTCCGGCCAAAACGATGGAACCCGCAGAGACAGACTCCTGGAAGAGAGCATTGCAAGGCCAGGCTCAAAGGATCAACCAGCAGGGGGACCAGCTTGACCACCTGAGCCGAGGTCTACAGGGGATGTCGGAGCGCCAAGACGCCATGTTGGAGCGAATCAACATGCTGTTAGCCACCGTCGTACCCACCTCGACCACCGTGCCTGACCAGGCATCCACCCAGCCTCCACAACCCGCTAGTACTAGCAATATACGGCTTTCCCGACCCGAACGTTTTTCCGGGGAAAAGGAAGACGTAAGACAATTCCTGACGCAGTGTGAACTCCATTTTGAGCTAAACGCGTCCGCTTTCACCTCTGAGCGGGCTAAAGTAGCGTTTGTGATCTCTCACCTGTCTGGCCGCGCTGGCACCTGGGCGACTGCCGAATGGAACCGTCAGACCACCTCCAGCTCCACATACGCGAACTTTTCCAAGTCCTTGAAGCAAATATTCCAACGACGACTCCCAGGTAGAGAGGCAGCGAGATCCCTTTTCCGGCTGCAACAGGGTTCACGACGGGTCGCGGATTACGCGATCGAGTTCCGCACCATGGCGGCCGACTGTGACTGGGGTCCCTCGGCGTTGTTGGACGCCTTCTTCCTGGGTCTCGCGGACGAAATTCGTCATATGATGATCCCGCTGTCACTCCCGACGAACCTGGATGATCTTATTGAGCTGGCGGTGCAAATCGACTTCCGCCTACTAGAGGAGAGGAGGGACCGACGGGGAAGACAAGCCCCACCTAGCAGCCAATCAGCGCCTGCTAGACCCGCCATCTGCAAGACGGAGCAACTCGTCCTCGAAGACACCTCTCCTTCATGGCAGATAGACGAGCCAATGCAACTGGGAGGCCGTCGACTCACCACCGCTGAGAGGGAACGCCGTTTTCGCCTCCAACTCTGCCTATACTGTGGAGGCGCTGATCACCTCATCTCCCGCTGCAAGGAACTGCCACGCCCCGCGGCACGGCCACGAGCGCGCCCTCACTCGCCAGAGGACACGTCCACCAGAGGTCGCCGTTCTCCTTCGTTGGCCGCAGGCAGAATGCAGCTAAAAGGTACTCTTTCTTGGCCTAACCAACAAATAGACATTTGCGCTCTCATTGACTCGGGAGCAGATGATAACTTTTTGGATTTTGAGTTCATGAGACTCCATAAGATTCCTGTTGTAAAACTGTGTGTACCCAAGAGGGTGTATTCTCTAGATGGGCGCCTATTAGCCAGCATAACCCACCAGACACTCCCACTCAACCTGCGCTTGTCTGGAAATCATTGTGAGAAAATAATTTTTTTGATTGTGCCATCACGGTCCGCGCCCATCATTCTTGGGTTAACCTGGTTACAGAAGCATAACCCGAGCATAGACTGGCCTCGTTCGGCCATTATTAATTGGAGTGTTACCTGCCACCTACATTGTCTCCGTTCCGCAGCGGGATCTCACACACCGCCACCTACCACCGTTGTAGAGAACATAGACTTGACAAACGTGCCCACAAACTACCATGACTTAAGAGCGGTGTTTAGCAAAGATAGAGCACTCTCACTTCCCCCCCACCGACCCTACGATTGCGGTATCGATTTGCTAGCCGGAGCGGCTTTACCATCGACCCGTTTGTACAAGGTGTCGAACACCGAACTCAAAGCACTAGAGGAATACATAAACACTTCAATAGCTGCGGGCCTCATTCGCCCCTCGACCGCACCAGTAGCCGCCGGATTTTTTTTTGTCGAAAAGAAGGACAAGTCCCTACGGCCTTGTATAGACTACCGCGCTCTTAATCTGATTACTGTCAAGAATAAGTATCCTCTTCCTCTCCTTGATTCTGCATTTACTCCCTTACAGTCCGCAAGGTTTTTTACTAAACTCGATCTACGTAACGCGTACCATCTAGTTCGCATCCGAGAGGGGGATGAATGGAAGACCGCATTCAACACTCCTCTCGGACATTTTGAGTATCTTGTCATGCCGTTTGGACTTACAAATGCACCTGGCGTTTTTCAGGGCTTCATTAATGATATTTTTCGGGACATGACAGGGCGGTTTCTCTTCGTTTACCTGGACGACATATTAATTTATTCTTCGACATTTGACGAACATGTGCAGCAGGTTCGGTTAGTCCTTCAACGTTTGCTCGAAAATAAACTGTTCGTCAAGGCAGAAAAATGCGAGTTTCACTCATCTTCCATACCCTTCTTAGGATTTATCATTGAGGAGGGTAGACTCAGACCGGACCCTGCTAAGGTCAAAGCAGTAGTAGACTGGCCCACTCCGGTGTCCAAGAAGCACCTCCAGAGATTCTTGGGCTTCTCTAATTTTTATCGGCGATTTATTCGCAATTTTAGTCGCGTCGCGGAGCCACTTACGAGGCTAACTTCTACTAAGGTTCTGTTTGAATGGACACCCGATGCTAATTCCGCGTTCCTAAGGCTAAAAAGATTGTTTACGTCGGCTCCTGTGCTTTGTTACCCTGACCGTTCTCTCCAATTTTTTGTTGAAGTGGACGCTTCTGATTCAGGTGTAGGGGCCGTACTCTCCCAGCAATCTACCAGCGACCAGAAGTTGCACCCCTGTGCTTTCTTCTCTCGTCGCCTATCCCCTGCCGAGAAGAATTATGACATTGGCAACAGGGAGCTTCTGGCGGTCATCTTGGCCCTTCAGGAGTGGAGACACTGGCTGGAAGGGGCGGAGCTACCATTCATCGTCTACACGGACCACAAGAACCTGTCCTACTTAAGGACCGCACAGAGACTGAACCCTCGCCAGGCCAGGTGGGCACTATTTCTGACCCGTTTTAACTTTATCATCACTTTCCGACCTGGTTCTCAGAATGGGAAGCCCGATGCCCTGTCCCGTGTCTACTCTTCGTCCTTGGAAGATTCCTCACCTGAACCTATTGTTCCCCATACCCACTTCATTGGGGGACTCCAGTGGGACATCGAGCGGCAGGTCTTGGAGGCCCTGAAGTCGGACACATCTCCGCGGGGCTGCCCACCAGGTCGGCTGTTTGTGGTTCCTCGGCTCCGTTCCAGCGTTCTGGATTGGGCACATGGGTCGAAGATCGCTTGCCATCCAGGCATTCGTCGCACCAGTTTTATCCTCTCCCAGCGTTTTTGGTGGCCATCCATTCTGGCAGATACGAAGGCGTTTGTGGCAGCATGTCGGGTCTGCTCCCGGAACAAGGCATCCCACCAGGCTCCAGCAGGACTGCTACACCCATTACCCATCCCCTCCCGCCCGTGGTCACACATAGCTGTGGATTTTGTCACAGGACTGCCCCCCTCTGAGGGAAGCGACACCATTTTGACCATTGTGGACCGGTTCTCGAAGATGGCCCATTTCGTAGCCCTCCCCAAGCTGCCGTCTGCTCTTGAAACAGCCCAATTATTAGTGCTCCACGCTTTCCGGCTGCACGGCATCCCCACTGATGTTGTATCCGACAGAGGGCCACAGTTCTCCTCGGCCGTCTGGAGAGCATTCTGCAAGTCTCTGGGGGCCTCCCCTAGCCTATCCTCCGGCTACCACCCTCAGAGCAATGGACAGACCGAGCGGACCAACCAAGACCTGGAGGCGGCCATCCGGTGCACTTGTCATCAGCAACCCGCAACCTGGTCTGAAAGTCTCCCTTGGATAGAATACGCTCACAACTCTCTCATTAGCTCCGCCACCGGTCTGTCTCCATTTCACGTCGCCTATGGTTTCCAACCCCCAGTTTTTCCTTCTACCCAACCCAATGCCGACGTACCATCCGTAACGGCACACCTGCGTCGGGCTCACCAGGCTTGGCGCAACACCAGGGCTGCGTTAAAAAGAACATCGGCCAGGAACCAGGCCTTAGCCAACCGACATCGCACACCAGCCCCACACTACCAGTTGGGACAGAAGGTCTGGTTATCGTCTCGGGACCTACCATTGGCCACCGAATCTAGGAAACTGGCTCCCAGGTTCATTGGACCATTCCCCATTGCCAAGATCATCAATCGTGTGGCAGTCAAGCTCCATCTCCCTAGATCTCTCAAGTGCCATCCTGTTTTTCACGTGTCCCGCATCAAGCCTGTCTCATCCAGCCCACTCAGCCCTCCGGAGGTACCGCCTCCTCCACCCAGGCTGGTTGATGGTCACCCAGCATTTACTGTAAACACCATCTTGGATGTGAGAAGAAGGGGAAGGGGTTTCCAATACCTGGTGGACTGGGAGGGGTACGGCCCAGAGGAACGGTCATGGATTTCTAGATCGCTTATAATTGACAAGGACTTGATCAAGGACTTTTACGTTCGATTCCCAGACAAGCCAGGTAGGCCGCCAGGAGGCGTCCGTTGAGGGGGGGGGTACTGTGGTAATCTGTAAATGTCCTTGCCTATTTCTATTGTCTGCACCATGTTCACTCTCTCTCTCATCCACAGTATGGAGTGCAGCTGACGCAAGGCAGCAGCACACACCTGAGCTTGATTAGCAGCAGCCTATTTTAACTGGCTGCTGACGGCCGGTGAGCGCCGGAACTTTGCCATTGCTACCAAACGGTTGGTCGTGCAAGAGGACTCACTAAGTCGCGAACCTTTCACCTCAGGTTGGCCCGTTTAATCCTAGCCTTGTCTAGCGTTTTATTTTGGTACCTTGTTTTATCACTTCTCTCATGAAGTATATTTTTCCTAGCCTTGTCTAGCGCCTTTAGTTTTGTGTTTTTTTTATTTTACTCTCAGTAGTTTGTTACATGGTGTGTTGTGTTTTCCACCATCGCCATTGTTTTGTTTTGCTACCTTGTGCTTCCGCCAAATAAAGAGGAAGAACAATTGAAAACCCAAACTCGTCTCTGCATCCTTGGGATCCACATCACCACATCCTAACAGGTCTAGTCTCATGTTGCTTCCTGCAAAGGGTTTATATGTAAGTAGTGTACTTATTACACACCAGCTTTTTGATTGAAACATGCATCTTAGTTGTAGTTTTCATTAACAAATTTGCACTTGTTGAAATTGTCATGTACATCGCTAATGCTAATCAGTAGTATGTACAGTATATGGCAAGGTCAATGTTAAATAGCTTCAAGGTAGAGCATTTTGGAAAAGTGAGGCATGACCTTTATGAGTAAACGTTTTCTATCTGGCATACCTGCTTTTTTGGCACTGAAATTTGCAACATTATCCAGAGGTGGTTTCATATTGTGTAGTACATATTTTAGTAGCGTCTTCATCCCGAATCATGTCATTTTTGCGTAGAATTTGAAGAAATGATCAAATATGTCTGTCAGAGAAACGGTTGCAGATTGTAGTTAACGGATCAGCCTGCATACATTTTCAAATGACGGGAATATGAGAAAAGTATCGACCTCGCCTGTCAAATTGACTCGTGCAAAATGGGATGGACCAAGCGAGAGGAGTGTAATTTGGTCAGAAGAAAAATGGAAAATGGAACAAGAAAGTTAACTGCTAGTATTTATTAATATTTTGCGTCCTCTTCTACTAATTTTTTCTTGAAGATGCTTCTGTAAATGCTGAAAGAGCACGAGAAACAAGCTATGGTGTCTATGGAAGAGCAGGGCGATTTTTAAAAATGTCTTTTTTGGTCATGCTGTAAACCAGGGGTCTGCAATCGTGGCTGCCTTTGACTTTGAAACACAATATCAACAAATAATGGCTACTTAATTGATTTTATTTATTTTAGTTAGTTTATTCTATTTTAACAGTTGCTGTTTTGGAGAGTTCTGGGATCTTGTCATATGAAAATAAATCATTTTTGTATAGCGTCGATCGAAATTGACGTCACAGCCCCTATGCGTCATCTCTTGCTTTCAAGCAATTGTATTGTTTTTAGCGGTCAACCCCTGGTAAGCTAGCAATGGAAGGATTAAAAAAAGTAACATTTCTGAGGAAAATAGAACATTTAATGGTTCATAGGCAGATTAATTTGCTTTCACTGATGACAAAGTTGTTGTTTTCCCTTTTTAGTCCAATTAAATATGTCACAGTTGTATGCCTTCAGGATATTGGAACGAGTTGATTTTTAAAAAATTCATTAATAAGGGAAGGACCGGTGTATTTTTTTCTAATGTTCAAAATAATTCGATGATTTGCTTCGTTTTACCCAGAAATAAAATGTGAGTCGTTGTTTGTCAAGTCTTTGATTTCATAAATTCTATAGCATAAGAGTAACAAAACTATAAGTGATGTTATCGTCATTTTAGGAATCGCACAGAATTTGCGGCCCTGGGTGGGTTTTATTTGGGGGGGAAATGGGCTCAAATGGCTCTTTGTATGCTGAAGGTTGCTGACCCCTGCTGTAAACCATATCAGTTTTCAAGTAATCATGCACCAGGGCAACAAAAACATGCAACTAAGTGATCAGAATAACAGTATTTTCATGCCTTCATCCCCACCGTCTTTGCGGGGAAATGGGCTCCAGTTTGACGTGACACCAAGAGGGGACGACATAGTCAGGCAGGCGATGGAAAGGGGGCATTTAAAGTACAGTTCCAGTTAAAAAAGGGAAATGATTGGCAGATTCGTTTACAGGGGCAAGAAAATATAAGGATAACTTGTTAGTGAAATTTCAGTAATCTTTACACTATGGGTCCTTTAAAAATGAAATAAATGTCAATATTAATGTTGTGGGCGCTGACAGTTGTGGTCTAGCACGGGGAACCATTGCAGCTAGAACCACTAGTGACTGTATAGACATAAATATTACATCTGTAGTTGCCAGCCATCACAGTGAGTCAGTGGCTCTCCTTTAAAGACTGATTTGTGCAAATATGCGCCAAAGGGCACTGAAAAGCCAGCCAATGACAGCACAGGATTTAAGTACTGACACAGAAACCCAAGTCATACAGAAGTAAAATATGTGCTAAACGAGTTAATAGCAGGAAGATGTTAAAACAAATTAAAAGCGTTTTTTAATATCCTGAAGTATTTGAGAATTTGAGGTATTAAAGTGATGTGTCCTTTGTGTCACATAAATGAACAGTTGACTGGAGAAGTGTTATCAAGCTCATTTTCTTGAACAAGCTGCACCGTTCCTGAAATGGATGCGACATAGTCTTCTTTTTTTTGTGCCCTGTCTTTTTGTGTCCTGTCCAGCCACTCAGACAAATCATATTGTTGATGTAGATGCCCATATCTGATGTACAGATGTACTATACAAAAGAGAAGTGTGAGATACTTCTCTTGGTGCCTTATTTGTATTTGACTTTATTAAATGGATTTATATTAATGTTTGGCGCAACCAGACCGGAGCAGGACGAGATAGAAAGAAGAAAAAAAGCATCAGAAAATAGGATATGTACAAATATGATGCAAAACGTGATAGCAAAGAAGCAGTCAGTGAAGTAAATATTAATAACATGGAGATGACAATAAACATTATTGCACTACATATGGAGCAATACAAATAGCAATAAAAATAACACTATTGATAATGAATAATAATAATTATTATTTATATTACCAACAATACGATTGTTTCAAATGCAACAATACAATGTATATATGAAATGATAACTTGAAATACAAAAATAAATCAGATAAATGGAGCGGAAGAAAGAAGAAAACTGTATTAACCTTGTAGATTGTTATAGTCACAAAAGTTTTTTTGACAGTGTGCCGTGTTTTACCCAGTTTTCCCTAGGCTAACAACGTTAATATACGTTAGACGAAACATGATTATATGCATGAGTGTATGTATGCATGTGTGCTTGTATATGTGTATATGTATGTTTGTACAGTAATTGTATATGTACAGTATGTGTATATGTATGTTTGTACAGTGAATGTATATGTACAGTATGTGTATATGTATGTTTGCACAGTGAATGTATATGTACAGTATGTGTATATGTATGTTTGTACAGTGAATGTATATGTACAGTATGTGTATATGTATGTTTGCACAGTGAATGTATATGTACAGTATGTGTATATGTATGTTTGTACAGTGAATGTATATGTACAGTATGTGTATATGTATGTTTGTACAGTGAATGTATATGTACAGTATGTATATATGTCAGTGACGTGCAATGAGGTTTGAGTTTGGGGAAGCACTGACCCACGAGTCAGATTTACAAACATACAGTATGATGCAATGGCACCGGCTCAAAATCACAAAAACACACAGCATGATGCTAGAATAAAATATTTCAACACACTTGGCACACAGTTAACACATTAACATCGTGCTCGCCCGACACTGCGGCGCGAGCGCAATGATGTCATGTTATCGATGGGAAAATGCATTTTTAGACAATATAATATGCCTGTGCGGATAGGAGACACTGAGAGTAACAAGCGGTGGAAAATGGATGAGAAAGGACAGATTTTAAAAAATTATAATTAAGAAGAAAAAAAATATATATATATATATGTATATATATTTATTTATTTATTTAAACTTGGGACTTCCCGTGGGCTGTATTTTGGACGCTGGTGGGCCGCATCCGGCCTGTGGGCCGTAGTTTGGGGACCCCTGCACTAGACAGTATATCTTACCTTTTCTTGTAAATGAAGTCCATTCGTCTTTCCTTCTGGATGAAGATCTCTATGACTTTGTTGTAGAAGTCCTCCTTTTAGCCTACTCAGTGGCCTAGTGGTTAGAGCAGGGGTCACCAACGCGGTGCCCGCGGGCACCAGGTAGCCCGTAAGGACCAGATGAGTCGCCCGCTGGCCTGTTCTAAAAATAGCTCAATCAGCAGCACTTACCAGTGAGCTGCCTCTATTTTTTAAATTGTATTTATTTACTAGCAAGCTGGTCTCGCTTTGCTCGACATTTTTAATTCTGAGAGACAAAACTCAAATAGAATTTGAAA
The DNA here is from genome assembly GCF_033978785.1 of Entelurus aequoreus. Taxonomy (NCBI): domain Eukaryota; kingdom Metazoa; phylum Chordata; class Actinopteri; order Syngnathiformes; family Syngnathidae; genus Entelurus; species Entelurus aequoreus. The sequence continues at coordinate 30,610,027 of NC_084749.1, read as the reverse complement.
ATCCAAGAAAATATTTTAAAGACTTGGTCTTCACTTGTTTAAATAAATGCATTAATTTTTTTACTTTGCTTCTTATAACTTTCAGAAAGACAATTTTAGAGAAAAAATACAACCTTAAAAATTATTTTGGGATTTTTAAACACATATACCTATTTTACCTTTTAAATTCCTTCCTCTTGTTTCCTGACACTGTAAATCAATGTTCAAGTAAATTTATTTTTTTATTGTAAAGAATAATAAATAATTTAGCTTCTGTTTTTTCGAGGAAGAATATTTGTGAAATATTTCTTCAAAATTATTATGATTAAAATTCAAAAAAAATATTCTGGCAAATCTAGAAAATCTGTAGAATCAAATTTAAATCTTATTTCAAAGTCTTTTTAATTTCTTTTAAAAATTTTGTTCTGGAAAATCTAGAAGAAATAATGATTTGTCTTTGTTAGAAATATAGCTTGGTCCAATTTGTTATATATTCTAACAAAGTGCAGATTGGATTTTAACCTATTTAAAACATGTCATTAAAATTCTAAAATTAATCTTAATTAAGGAAAAAGTACTAATGATTTTCCATGAATTATTTTTTTAGTTTTTTCAAAAAGATTTGAATTTAGCTAGTTTTTCTCTTCTTTTTTTCGGTTGAATTTAGAATTTTATAGAGTCGAAATTGAAGATAAACTATGTTTCAAAATTTAATTGTCATTTTTTTCATGTTTTCTCCTCTTTTAAACCGTTCAATTAAGTGTAAATATCATTAATTATTAATAATAACAGAGTTAAAGGTAAATTGAGCAAATTGGTTATTTCTGGCAATTTATTGAAGTGTGTATCAAACTGGTAGCCCTTCGCATTAATCAGTACCCAAGAAGTAGCCCTTGGTTTCAAAAAGGTTGGTGACCCCTGGGTTAGAGTGTCCGCCCTGAGATCGGTAGGTTGTGAGTTCAAACACCGAGTCATACCAAAGACTATAAAAATGGGACCCATTACCTCCCTGCTTGGCACTCAGCATCAAGCGTTGGAATTGGGGAATACATCACCAAAATGATTCCCGGGCGTGGCACTGCTGCTGCCCACTGCTCCCCTCACCTCCCATGGGGTGAACAAGGGGATGGGTCAAATGCAGAGGACAAATTTCACCACACCTAGTTTGTGTGTGACAATCATTGGTACTTTAACTTAAATTTTTCTCTTTTTCTTTGAAAAGTCTTTCTTTCTCAATTGAGATAATTGCCACAAAATGCAAGCTCCTGTTTCCCCAAAAAGCTGGTGGAGTTTATCAGCTTTTAATATCTCACCATGTTCCTTTACATTGGCATTGTGGATGCTGATATTTAGTCTCATTTAGAGCCAGATCAATACGTCATAGTCCAAACGTTTTTTAAGAAATCTGACCTTGAATGTGGGCAGATGAGCTTTCATGTTTTTGGACGCTTTTTGGCAGGTTTTTCAGATCCATCCCATCCCATCCATTTTCTACCGCTTGTCCCTCTCAGCTGCATTCGGGCGGAAGGCAGGGTCAGTATATCCCATTTGGGTCCAAACACGGTCACTCGTTGAGAATAAAAGGCAGGGAAAACAATAACAACATTTTTTTGTAGTACAGCCACAAAGTCATTATTTTCCAATCCTTTTGAAATGAACAAGTTATTTTCTGTCCTCGGACCACACACGTTTGAATCCAATCTGGCAGCTCTGGCGTTGGTCTCCCAGTATTAATGCCTTCTTGCTTTGATTGAAAGTCCAGTCTTGAACAATTCCTTATTTTAGAAATGAAATCCTCCATTTTAAGGGTTAAAAAGCATCACTGTTTGCGGGAAGTGTAGCAGTTGTTGTCTGTTGTTTTCTTCTTCTACTTCTTAAGGGTTTGTTGGAAGTTCTTGAACTGCTACTGGGGTTCAATTCCCACCTTCTACCTTCCTAGTCACGTCCGTTGTGTCCTTGGGCAAGACACTTCACCCTTTGCCTCTGATGGCTGCTGGTTAGCGCCTTGCATGGCAGCTCCCGCCATCAGTGTGTGAATGTGTGTGTGAATGGGTAAATGTGGAAATACTGTCAAAGCGCTTTGAGTACCTTGAAGGTAGAAAAGCGCTATACAAGTATAACCCATTTATCATTTATATAACTTTTGATATATCGCCCCCTAATGTGAGGCAGAGGTACTTGCTGCCTCATGGCCTGCCTTTTCCCGGTGGCAACAAGCACGCGCCCACTCGCACATAGCCGTGGAGGCACTTCCTGTGTCTAACTCACTTCTCGTCTGCCACGTTATTTTCATCTGGAAACACGGAATTTCCGCGATTTGGACCATGAAAATTATCAAAATATACAGGAACCACACCAAAAATTACATAGAACGCATACACTAAAAGAGAAATATTAAAACTTATTTTATTTTATTACTTCGTTTTTGAACATCTCATGGTTAAGCCTTTTACCCACCGCCTCACTTGCCTCCCCTGACAGCACATCACTGATAGTATATGCATGTTTGTACAGTGAATGTGCGTGTGTATGTATGTACTGTATTTGTGTATATATTCGGGAGCGTATGTACCTATGTATGTGGGTAAGTAACAATGTGTGTGCCTATGTATGTATGAATGTACACTATATTGCCAAAAACATTTGGCCACCCATCCACATTATCAGAATCAGGTGTCCTAATCACTTGGCCTGACCACAGGTGTATAAAATCAAGCACTTAGGCATGGAGACTGTTTCTACAAACATTTATGAAAGAATGGGCCGCTCTCAGTGATTTCCAGCATGGAACTGTCATAGGATGCCACCTGTGCAACAAATCCAGTTGTGAAATTTCCACGCTCCTAAATATTCCAAAGTCAACTGTCGGCTTTGTTATAAGAAAAGTGAAGAGTTTGGGAACAACAGCAACTCAGCCACAAAGTGGTAGGCCACGTAAACTGACATAGAGAGGTCAGCGGATGCTGAAGCACATAGTGCAAAGACTTTCTGCACAGTCAGTTGCTACAGAGCTCCACACTTCATGTGACCTTCCAATTAGCCCACGTACAGTACGCAGAGAGCTTCATGGAATGGGTTTCCATGGCCAAGCAGCTGCATCTAAGCCATACATCACCAAGTCCAATGCAAAGCGTGGGATGCAGTGGTGTAAAGCACGTCGCCACTGGACTCTAGAGCAGTGGAGACACCTTCTCTGGAGTGATGAATCACGCTTTTCCATCTGGCAATCTGATGGACCAGTCTGGGTTTGGAGGTTGCCAGGAGAACGCTACATTTTGGACTGCATTGTGCTGAGCGTGAAATTTGGTGGAGGAGGAATTATGGTGTGGGGTTGTTTTTCAGGAGTTGGGCTTGGCCCCTTAGTTCCAGTGAAAGGAACTTTGAATGCTCCAGGATAACAAAACATTTTGGACAATTTGGAGCGGGCCCCTTCCTCTTCCAACATGACTGTGCACCAGTGCACAAAGCAAGGTCCATAAAGACATGGATGACAGAATCTGGTGTGGATGAACTTGACTGGCCTGCACAGAGTCCTGACCTGAAACCGATAGAACACCTTTGGGATGAATTAGAACGGAGACTGAGAGCCAGGCCTTCTCCACCAACATCAGTGTGTGACCTCAACAATGCGCTTTTGGAAGAATGGTGGAAAATTCCTATAAACACACTCCGCAACCCTGTGGACAGCCTTCCCAGAAGAGCTGAAGCTGTAATAGCTGCAAAAGGTGGACCGACATCATATTGAACCCTATGGGTTAGGAATGGGATGGCACTTCAAGTTCATATGTGAGTCAAGGCAGGTGGCCAAGTACCTTTGGCAATATAGTGTATGTATAATTGTGTGTACATGAGTATGTATTTGTACGTACAATATATTTGTCTCCCAGTGTGTGCGGGAGCCAAAATACGACCCCAACCACCCGTTGAGCCCAACCCAAAGCAGCAGGTGTGGTGCCCAGAGAACAAGTGACCACCGGCCCCACACAGTCAGGCTGGCCAGCAACAGGACCCCCAGAGCCGCCCGGCAGAGCCAGCGGCAGGCAATAGACAGAAGCGCCCAGAAGAGGACGAGGCACGGGAGAAGCAGGGGACAGGTAAAACGCACCTCTGGGATTGTAGAGCGTGGGTTTCTACTGTACAACCCTTTGCAAAAAATAATGGAATCACCAGATCTGAAGGATGTTCATTCAGTTGTTTGATTTTGTGGAAAAAAGGAGCAAAATTATAATCATTTGAAATGGCAACTTTCTGGTTTTAAGAAACACTAAAGAAATCAAGAATAGAAATTGTGTTAGTAACAGTTTCATTTTTCAGTTTTTTCCAGAGTTGAAATTATGGAGTCACTCAACTCAAAGGGAAAATATGGAATCTCCCTGTCAATTTTCATTTCCAAAGCTAACACCTGCATCAGAATAAATCTGTTCATTAATCTGCAATTAAAAGGAGTTTTCACACCTGGGAGGGCTGTTGCACCGGTTAATTGACATGAATCATTGCTCCACCATGAGAGATGCCAATTGAAACAAAGGAGAGGATTATCACACTTCTCAAATCATCACAACACTTTGAAAAACATGTTGATTATTCACAGTCAGCTGTGTGTAAAATCTGGACAAAGTACAAAAAAACATGGAAAGGTTGTAAAAGTCAATCATACTCAAAAAAACAAGTAAAACATCAAAGTGTCAAGACAGGCAACTTAAAGCAAAATGTCTTGAAAGCAGAAAATGCGCAGCAAAACAAGTGATAACAAATGGGCGGAAACTGGAGTCACCGTCTGTGACGAAATGTGATTTAAATACAGAAAAGGTAAGTAAAAACCGCCATTAACATCTTAACATAAAAAACATGGTTACAATGGGTGAAGGAAAAGCAATTGTAAACAACGATGGATGACTGGATGAAAGTCATATTCAGTGATGAATCACAAACCTGCATTGGGCAAGGTGATGATGCTGGAACTTTTGTTTGGTGAGATGAGATTTATGAAGACGACTGCCTGAAGAAAACATGCACATTTCCACAGTCATTGATGGTATGGGGCTGAATGTCAGGTAATGGCACTGAGGAGATGGCTGCCATTATAACTTCAATAAACGCACACGTTTACGTTAATATTTTGGACACGTTTCTTATTACATTAATCAAAATAATGTTTGGGTATGATGACATCATTTTTCAAAATGATAATGCATCTTGCCATAGAGCAAAAACTGTAGAACTGCTCGAAGATACATAAGGTCAATGTCATGGCCTGCAAATAGTCTCGTGTATCTCAAACCAATTGAAAATATGTGGTGGAAACTGAAGGAAATGTTTCATGAAAAGACTCCAACCTGCAAAGCTGATCTGACAACAGCAATCAGAGAAAGTTGGAGCAAGATTGATAAAAAGTAGTGTTTGTCACTTGTTAAGTCCGAAACTACAAGCTGTTATAAAAGCCAGAGGTGGTGCAACAAAGTACTAGTGGTGTGTTGGAATGTTTGTTGTTTTCCATTATTTTTCACTCCGAACTGAGAGATCAAATATTTGTTTCCACTCTGCTTGATGTAAAAATGAAACGGTTCCTGACTACCACAATTTATATTCTTGATTCATTTGAATGTTTCTTGACGCCACAAAGTTGCCATCAGAAGTGACTAAGGTTTTGTGTCATGTTCGTCATTAGCTTTTGTTGTAGATAATTAAACAACTGAATGAACATCCTCCAAGTCTGGTGGTTCCATAAGGGCATGTAGAAACTACTGAGGTTGGATTTGTACCATCATGAAACCTTAAAATGCTGTTAGCATAACTGAGTGTCATGTACATGTTAATAGTATCAACTACTGTGGTCACCATATCATTCCTACATGCTTATGCACGTACAAAAACTATATAAATCATCTTTGTTCTTTTTTTGGTGACTTTCTGGTTTCATTTGAAATTTTTGATTGAATTGGAAGTCATCTGAGTTGTGAGGGTCCACACAAATCAAGTTATTCTTGTTTTTTTTTACATATATTTATTTTTACATGGTTATTTAGCAATTCTAAATGATATCAATGGTTGTTGTGTGTTACGTGACCAGCCCAGGATTCTATCTAGTCCAGTGGTTCTTAACCTGGGTTCGATCGCACCCTAGGGGTTTGGTGAGTCAGGCTCAGGGGTTCGGCGGAGGTCAAAACACACCCGATCATCGTGTAAATAAAAACTTCTCCCTATCGGCGTATTACGGATACGGCAACAGCAGAAGTCACACTGATTTGCAGGTGTGTAATTTGTTGTGAGTTTATGCACTGTGTTGGTTTTGTTCTTTGAACAAGGTGATGTTCATGCACGGTTCATTTTGTGCACCAGTAAAAAACATGGTAGCACTTTAGTATGGGGAACATATTCACCATTAATTAGTTGCTTATTAACATGCAAATTAGTAACATATTGGCTCTTAACTAGTCATTATTCAGTACTTATTAATGCCATATTCGGCATGGCCTTATTATAACCCTAACCCTCTAACCCTGGCCCTAACCCTAACCCTAACCAAATAACTCTAAATTAAGTCTTTATTACTTAGAATATGTTCCTCATACTAAAGTGTTACCAAAAACATATAACTTTGTCTTGAATTTGAAAAAAAAATAAAACATGTGTTTTTCACTAAAGAAGGGTTCGGTGAATGCGCATATGAAACTGGTGGGGTTCGGTACCTCCAACAAGGTTAAGAACCACTGATCTAGTCCATGTTAGGCTTGTTCTTACTCTTTACTTGGATTTATCTACAAGAGGCATTTTTATTTTTGACTCCATCATCGTGTTTTGTAATCAATAGAGAAATGTTTGCACTTTGGAAATGTGATTCGTGGTAAACTTAATGTGTTTTATTTCTGGAGACTGCTACAGAAGTATTGCAACAGGCCAGAGGTACCCGAGTCGATCCCAGCCAGGCATTAAAAAAAATAAACCTAAAAATTAGCGATCACCAATCTTCACCAATACGTCACTTTCGTCACTTGATTGACATCCACGGCAAAAAAAAAAAAAAAAAGACCGTCAGGAAGGCGAGAAACACTTTTTATTTCAACAGACTCAAAACCCTGAACACAGACCGCACAGTTCCTGTCTTCACAATAAAAGCGCTGCCAAAAACAACAGATACATAAGATCCTTTGTTCCCTCAGCTGTTGCCTTTATAAATGAGCTTCTTAAACAAGCTTAGCTGCTATGCAGTCACTTTAGTGGGAAGCGACGTGTGATGATTAGTTTATATTGTTTTACAAATGTTTTTAGTTTTTAGCTCAATGCTTTCATGATGGTTTGTATGTCGTATGTATTTGTACTTCGTTTTTACTGTTGCACCTTGTTCTTTACTGTTGTACCTCGTTTTACTGTTGAACCTTGTTTTTTAATGACTACTGCTGCAAACCAAATTGCCCCTCAGGGACAATAAAGATTTTCTAAGTCTAATTCTAAGTCCTGCCCTGCGCTAACAAAATAAGAGTCTCAGAAAGCTGGCGTGCACAAGCTAGCAAGCTACGGAGTTTTCCCCCAATGTATTTCTTGTAAAGTGTATAAAAAGGAGTATGTAAGCTGGACAAATAAGAGGCCAGAAACCAACCACTTTCAAGTGGTGTTGGACAGAAAGGAGGACCTTTTTTCTCCTCCATTCGAAAATGCGGACGTTATCAGCACTGCTGTCTGAGTCACAGCCATCAGAATCAGGTAATAGTGTTTTTCAACCTTTTCTGAGCCGAGGCACATTTTTTTCAATTGAAATAATTCTGAGGCACACCACCAGCAGAAAACACTAAAAAATGAAACTCAGCAGCCGATATTGACAGTAAAGTCGTTCTCGCAATTGTTTGATATGAATTCAAACCATAACCAAGCATGCATCACAATAGCTTGTCTCAGAGTAGGTGTACTGTCACATCACATCGTGACTTATTTGGAGTTTTATGGTGTTTTCCTGTGTGTCGTGTTTTAGTTCTTGTCTTACGCTCATATTTTGTAGTTGATTGTCATGTCATGTACGGATGTACTTTGTGGACGCCATCTGCCCCACACGCTGTAAGTCTTTGCTGTCATCCAGCATTCTGTTTTTGTTTACTTTGTAGCCAGTTCAGTTTTAGTTTTGCATAGCCTTCCCTAAGCTTCTATGGCTTTTCTTAGCGGCACTCGCCTTTTGTTTATTTTTGGTTTAAGCGTTAGATACCTTTTTACCTGCAAGCCATTGTCGTCGTTCCCGACATCTACAAAGCAATTAGCTACCTGCTGCCACCTACTGATATAGAAGAGTATTACATGGTTACTCTGCCGAGCTCTAGACAGCACCGACACTCAACAACGGCACATTTACGGATTATAATTACTGGTTTGCAAAAAATATTTTTAACCCAATTAGGTGAAATAAATGACATCATCTCCCACGGCACACCAGACAATATGCAATGCCGCAGCACAGTGGTTGAAAAACACTGAGGTAATACACCAACTTATATTCTTGTCTTCATGAAAGTAAGGAATCCATATGTTAAACATGCTTGTATTGTCATTAAACACCTTTAACTTGTTAACAACAATGTCTCTTTCATAAATAAATTAATATAAATCATATATATGAATGAGGTAGATCCCCTCCACTTGATTAATGGAAAAGTAGCTTGCCTGCAGAACAGGTGTGGCCCCCCTGCCATAGCCTTGTTAGTGCGCCCTCCAGTGGTCAACGGAAGAAACTTCACTTGTTTGACACCTGTATTGTTTTTTTGGTTGGTCATTTGACCTTTTTTAGTGTGAAGGTGCAAATAGCTTGGCTTTGTCATTTTAAAGAGTGTTTTGATTCATTATTGAACCATCACAAATGTCTAAAATGGAAACTCAACTTAACAGTCCTAGTTGATGAACTGGAGTAAAAAAAATGAATGCTCACCTTTTTTTTGGAAGATGTGTTCTCCTCAGATGATTTCTGGTTTATTCTGTAGCGGTGGACTGGTTCCAAGTGGTTGGTGCTGATAATGGTTTGGTTGTTGGTATGAACATAGAGGAATAGATGCAAGTTATTAGTTGAGTATATTTGAGTACTTTGGATTGCAATTCAGTAATACTACCCAGTATAAAAGGAGCATGCACATACCTGCTGTGGAGGGGGGTGTGGCCTGCGGGCCTGCCGCGGAACGGGGTGTGCCAAGACCGGCCTCGAAGACAGCAACGGGTGAGTAGATGGCCCAGGTGGACTTTGTTATCTAATCACCTGTCGCCTTTATTAGCAGCAGCCGGGATGAGACACGTAGTTGGAGTTGGGAGCTGGAGAGCGACACGCCTAAAAGAGACTGCTGAAAAGCAATTCCAGACTGTTGTAAATAAAAGACTGTATTAAAACTGGCTCACGGAGGATCTTTCGTACTCAGGAGAACCCTCACGGCAAAGAGACCTTTTACACCTGCATTCAATAAACATCAATTACAACTGTGCAGAAGTTTGTACCGAATTTTGAAATAAACTTAAACGTGACCTTTTTGCATGCTGGTAGTAGTTTCATGGCGTGGAGCTGCATGAGTGCTGACGGCAATGGCAAGTTGAGGTTCATGGAAGGAAACAGTAAAAAGTGTTGAGGGCTGCACTCACTCTTGTGAGGTACTGCGTATAAAATGTAAAAACAAGAAGTTTTGGTGTAAAAAGAACTTTATCACATTCACATTCCATTTGATAACTTTATATGATACATGAGAGATCCTTCAGTACATGAAATAAGTGTTACTTCTGTACACACACGCTCGCAGGCACACATGAAACAGGTGGTCAACACAATTTAAAAACTTTGTTACATTTTTTTAAAAAGATAAAAAGTTGTAAATGCCCAAACACAAGTGTGTAATATTATTTAAAATGCATTGACTTTACTTTATTTGTATCTATCAGAAAACTAAAGCCCAAAAAGTCAATAAGCAGGATCAGTATCAGTGGGGGGAAAAAAAGAGAAAAAAAGACATACATGGGCCAAATTGAAAATAAGAAAATTGTAAAATTACAAGAAAAAAAAAGCAGTTATATGCAAAATTAAAAACTTTTTAGGAATGTGAATCCTACAACAACTCATGAATAAATTCTGATTTTTGGGGCGAAAGTTTGACTTTTAATCGATTCTTAATTCAAAAAGATTCTCACAATATATTGTTTGGTATAAAATGATATAATAAGAACCTTTTCAAACCAGGTGACAAAAGCTCCCCTTGGCTGCTGATGTATGGCATACAGTAGGGAAGAGATTCATATGGTCACATGAGAGGAAGAGGAAAGGGCAATGCAGTCTGGTGAAAATCATGGAAAGCACCACTCTACGTAGCAACTGACGCTGTGGTCAAAGTTACATTGCTACAAATAACATTTTAAGATATTCTCACTATACTGCTATCTGGCGACTAAAGAGGATAGTGCACGCCCAACCCCCAATTTGTCACGTTTCATGTGTCGGACAAACATATGAATCCCATTCCCACTGTACATTCACAGTGAGTAAAGACGTATATTTGAAAATTGATCCTTCCCTTTTTTTTTCGATTTTTGAAAATGATGAATCGCATTGAAAATTGATTTTTTTTAGCATTCCGATCATTTTAACAGATACCTCAAGCACGTAATATTGCAACTTTGTTTTTGAAAAAATATGACTTTTTCATTCCTAATTTATTCTGGTAATTCTACAACTTTCATATTCTCAAAGATGCGGAGGATACTAGAGACAAATGAATGCAATCTTGAGGGCGTGTCGCTCACAGCAGAATAAAAGTCCTCTCCTGCACAAAAATCATGTACCGCTTCATTTAGCGTATCTACAATACGTTGTTAGGAGAGACCAGCTTAGAAGATACACGGTAACATTTTATAAATCTCCTGTAAAAATAAGTATTCCATCCAATATGGACCTGAAGAAGAATGAACTTAAAACACAGAAAAAGACGCACGCAAACAGAGCATCATCAGGACTTCGCAGCAACAAAAAATGGAGTGTAAAGAACTCTCATGACTATTTTGCATCAGTTTATGTACCTTGAAGGCAAAAAGAACAATGGAAGCCACCGACTCTTTGCATCACTGGATCTACAGTTTATGTTATAATATATAATCACTCTCTAACTGTGGTACGTGAACCACTAGTGGTAGGCAGGCTCCATCTAGAGGTACGCCAAAGAATCACTTGATTAAAGTACAGTGTTTTATCATTTTTCAAACACCGTGTTACTGTTCAAACTGTGTGTCATTTTACAGTGGCCAAACATATTGAATATACAAACCCTGTTTCCATATGAGTTGGGAAATTGTGTTAGATGTAAATATAAACAGAAGACAATGATTTGCAAATCCTTTTCACCCCATATTCAATTGAATGCACTACAAAGACAACATATTTGATGTTCAAACTCATAAACTTTTTTTTTTTTTTCAAAATAATTAACTTAGAATTTCATGGCTGCAACACGCGCCAAAGTAGTTGGGAAAGGGCATGTTCACCACTGTGTTACATGGCCTTTCCTTTTAACAACACTCAGTAAACGTTTGGGAACTGAGGAGACACATTTTTGAAGCTTCTCAGGTGGAATTCTTTCCCATTCTTGCTTGATGTACAGCTTAAGTTGTTCAACAGTCCGGGGGTCTCCTTTGTGGTATTTTAGGCTTCATAATGCGCCACACATTTTCAATGGGAGACAGGTCTGGACTACAGGCAGGCCAGTCTAGTACCCGCACTCTTTTACTATGAAACCACGTTGATGTAACACATGGCTTGGCATTGTCTTGCTGAAATAAGCAGGGGCGTCCATGGTAACGTTGCTTGGATGGCAACATATGTTGCTCCAAAACTTGTATGTACCTTTCAGCATTAATGGCGCCTTCACAGATGTGTAAGTTACCCATGTCTTGGGCACTAATACACCCCCATACCATCACAGATGCTGGCTTTTCAACTTTGCGCCTATAACAATCCGGATGGTTCTTTTCCTCTTTGGTCCGGAGGACACGACGTCCACAGTTTCCAAAAACAATTTGAAATGTGGACTCGTCAGACCACAGAACACTTTTCCACTTTGTATCAGTCCATCTTAGATGAGCTCAGGCCCAGCGAAGCCGACGGCGTTTCTGGGTGTTGTTGATAAACGGTTTTCGCCTTGCATAGGAGAGTTTTAACTTGCACTTAAAGATGTAGCGACCAACTGTAGTTACTGACAGTGGGTTTCTGAAGTGTTCCTGAGCCCATGTGGTGATATCCTTTACACACTGATGTCGCTTGTTGATGCAGTTCAGCCTGAGGGATCGAAGGTCACGGGCTTAACTGCTTACGTGCAGTGATTTCTCCAGATTCTCTGAACCCTTTGATGATATTACGGACCGTAGATGGTGAAATCCCTAAATTCCTTGCAATAGCTGGTTGAGAAAGGTTTTTCTTAAACTGTTCAACAATTTGCTCACGCATTTGGTGACAAAGTGGTGACCCTCGCCCCATCCTTGTTTGTGAATGACTGAGCATTTCATGGAATCTACTTTTATACCCAATCATGGCACCCACCTGTTCCCAATTTGCCTGTTCACCTGTGGGATGTTCCAAATAAGTGTTTGATGAGCATTCCTCAACTATATCAGTATTTATTGCCACCTTTCCCAACTTCTTTGTCACGTGTTGCTGGCATCAAATTCTAAAGTTAATGATTATTTGCAAAAAAAATTTTTTTATGAGTTTGAACATCAAATATGTTGTCTTTGTAGCATATTCAACTGAATATGGGTTGAAAATGATTTGCAAATCATTGTATTCCGTTTATATTTACATCTAACACAATTTCCCAACTCATATGGAAACGGGGTTTGTATTTGTTAAATAAAACTTTTGCCTTCTTTTAAACGAACATTTGGGCCTATTACGGTACTGCATTATCATGTGGGTCATTATGGTGAACAACCTTTTTTCTGAGACGGTACTTGGTGACGGTACTATAATACAATCTTGAGGAGAAATACACAAATGGTCCAGTTCCAACACACACACGCACGCACGCACACTTTTGAGTGGTTAATCGCAGAGGGGCTGTCTCCTTTGAACACCAGCAGCATCTTTCCCTCTCATTCTTCCTAAATGAAACGGAGTGTCCATCATAAACTTTTGACTGTACAAAATGTTGCTAAGGAAGAAGCGCGCACAGTTCTCCTAGAAGACCACTAGGGGTCACTGAGCAGCACCCCGCTTATGAGTATCCAGGCCACGCCCGTATTACTTGAGTTCAGACTCAAAGGCCACAGGCGTCAGAAAAGTTCCAGAACATTAGACTCCGGACTCCACTCTTCTTCAGAACCAGGTCCAGCGAGTTGGGGAGCAGAACAGCGCAGGATCTCTTCGTAGACACGTCGGTTGAGCAATGCCTCTCACGTCATCTGTCCTGAAACTTTTGCGACACTTTAGAAAAAAAAAAAAGTTATAGATCGAATTGCTCCTCACTTGCAGGAACACCAAAATATTTGGAGGAGATTAAGGCTCGACTGAACCCTCATGAAGGAATCGTCAAATAAGGAGTAGAAAAATAGTTGTTTTTTTTGTATTCCTGCAAATCTGTGGATGTTTCTGCTCGACTCCTTGACGCGTCCAGCTCTGTTGGTCCTTTCACAGTTTTTAGTTGTGCTGATGAACGTCTCCAAATGTGCTGAAGGTTGCTCTTAAAAAAAGAGTCCCCATTCCGAGAGTCATTTTATGTACACTTGGTCAGGCTGAAGACAAGTTTCTTGTCTCCATAAGCACCTATTTTCTATAGATTTCTATTTTCTTTTCAAGTCCTATCCCCGTGAAGGATCAGCACTCGGCGTCCACGCTGTGCACGGTGACCGCCGCCTGGAGGTGGTGTGTGTGCAGCGGGTGGTGGTGCGTGTGCGTGTGTCGGTAGGGGTAGTATTTGTGGCTGAGTAGGGCCGCCGTCTGAGGCGGCGTGTCCAGGTCCAGGTCGTCGTCGTGGTTACCGACGTCCACGCCCGCCGAAAGCGGGTCGTTGTTGCCCGGTGGGTTCTCGCTGTCCTCCTGAGGGCTCATGGTGCTGTAGCCTGCAGACACAGGAGGAAGTGGCCTTACTGGACTGGTCTCACGCCACACTGATGCAACATGGATGAGCAGATGTTTAGGTGTTGGAAGTGTAAGTTTGACTGGTGCAATAATCAACAAGAACCTGTTCAGTATGTTCACGAAATGAAGTTTTGAACAAAGACAGAACATCAACAAGACATTCAGGAAAAAAGCACATTTGTATTCAATTGAGTGAAATTAGTCACTTTGTAACTCCAATGTAGGTCCATAGACTGGCTAGACCACGACTAGGTGTGTCATGATTACAGATGCAGTCCGATATTATCGGCCGACAAATGCTTTAAAATGTGATATCGGAAATTATCGGTATCGGTTTCAAAAAGTAAAATGTATGACTTTTTAAAACGCCGCTGTACGGAGTGGTACACGGACGTAGGGAGAAGTACAGATCGCCAATAAACCTTAAAGGCACTGCCTTTGCGTGCCGGCCCAGTCACATAATATCTACGGCTTTTCACACACATAAGTGAATGCAACGCATACTTGGTCAACAGCCATACAGGTCACACCGAGGGTGTCCGTATAAACAACTTTAACACTGTTACAAATATGCGCCACACTGTGAACCCACACCAAACAAGAATGACAAACACATTTCGGGAGAACATCCGCACCGTAACACAACATAAACACAACAGAACAAATACCCAGAACCCCTTGCAGCACTAACTCTTCCGGGACGCTACAATATACACCCCACCCGCCTCCCCCCAACCCCGACCACCTCAACCTCCTCATGCTCTCTCAGGGAGAGCATGTCCCAAATTCCAAGCTGCTGTTTTGAGGCATGTTAAAAAACATAATGCACTTTGTGACTTCAATAATAAATATGGCAGTGCCATGTTGGCATTTTTTTTTTCCATAAGTTGAGTTGATTTATTTTGGAAAACCTTGTTACATTGTTTAATGCATCCAGCGGGGCATCACAACAAAATTAGGCATAAAAATGTGTTAATTCCACGACTGTATATATTGGTATCGGTTGATATCGGAATCGTTAATTAAGAGTTGGACAATATCGGAATATCGGATATCAGCAAAAAAGCCATTATCGGTCATCTCTAGTCCCGATACAACTTCTTCACTTATGATACCGGATCCCTGAGCCTTGGCCAATATTGATACTGATCCAATATGTTATCAGCAGGAATTATACATAATTTTACTATTTTGTAGTGTGGAATGTAAGAAAACTATGGTAGGCACGAAAAAGACCAACCTGTTTGTTATTAACCATCTGGAACGAACGAATGCTGTCTTTAAGTTGAAGTGAAGTGGTAATTGTTTTTGGCGGCATTCAGTGGTCACAATAATTAATTAAGTTAAACTCATGACACAGTAAGTAGAATGATGCAGACACGTTTGTTACTGGATACTTTCTAAAACATTGATACCTTGTATGTGTAAGTAATATGCAAATATAATTATTAGACGGCAATATTGCCAAGTCGAGGACATTTATTAATAGAGGTGTCCAAATACACCTTTTCAAAACTGATATTGGAGCCCTGAGTATAATAATACAATTTCAGCACCAATCATACATACTTTTATTATTTTGTAATGTTTGTTACAAAATAACAGTATAATAACTGTAAAATAACTGCTCAGTGGCCTTGGGTTAGCGTGTCCTTCATAGGTACATGTTCAAGAACCAATGAAGTTTTTTAGGTGAGTTTAAAAAAAGTATAATTAGATTAACTAGCAATCCTAACTGAGTCATACCAAAGACTATAACAATGGGACCCATTACCTCCCTGCTTGGTCAGCATCGAGGGTTGAAATTGGGGGTTAAATCACCAAAATGATTCCCGAGCGCGACCACCGCTGCTGCTCACTGCTCCCCTCACCTCCCAGGGTGTGGAACAAGGGAATGGGTCAAATGCAGAGGGTAATTTGACACACACAGTGTGTGTGTGACTATCAGGGGTACTTTAACTTTAACTAATTAATCACCATTTTTAAAACTGGAAATACGACTTGAAATGTATAGCAGCGACCAGTACATCAACACTCTATTCTACCGAAATATATACTCTTCAAAGCATCAAACAGGTTTATATGTGGTTATAGTGTATATATATTTTCTCATTCTGGTTTGCACACTCTTGGAGTCAACATGTGCACAGTCATGTACATAGTGTATATACCCCCCCATTTTTTGTATACCGTATTTTCGGAGTATAAGTCACACCGGACGAAAATGCATAACAAAGAAGGAAAAAAACATATATAAGTCGCACTGGAGTATAAGTCGCATTTTTGGGGGAAATTTATTTGATAAAACCCAACACCAAGAATAGACATTTAAAAGGAAATGTTAAATAAATAAAGAATAGTGAACAACAGGCTGAATAAGTGTACGTTATATGAGGCATAAATAACCAACTGAGAACGTGCCTGGTATGTTAACGTAACATATTATGGTAAGAGTCATTCAAATAACTATAACATATAGAATATGCTATATGTTTACCAAACAATCTGTCACTCCTAATTGCTAAATCCGATGAAATATTATACGTCTAGTCTCTTACGTGAATGAGCTAAATAATATTATTTGATATTTTACGGTAATGTGTTAATAATGTCACACATAAGTCGCTCCTGAGTATAAGTCGCACCCCCGGCCAAACTATGAAAAAAACTGCGACTTATAGTCAGAAAAATACGGTATATTGTTTTTCAAATCACCTGACATTTATACTGTGTATTTGTACATAATTTATCCATTTTTTAACGTAATTTCTTATATACATGTTACAGGTTGTATATCTTTTATTATTGAATGTATCAAATGTAATGAATATTTAATGGACCACAATGGAAACAAGCCTTTTGGCTTTCTGTGCCATCCATTTGCCTTTTTAAAGCATTACATGGATTGTATTCTTTAAAGGCCTACTGAAACCCACTACTACCGACCACGCAGTCTGATAGTTTATATATCAATGATGAAATCTTAACATTATAACACATGCCAATACGGCCGGGTTAACTTATAAAGTGACATTTTAAATTTGCCGCTAAACTTCCGGTTCGAAACGCCTCTGAGGATGACGTATGCGCGTGACGTAGACCGGCGAACACGGGTATGCCTTCCACATTGAAGCCAATACGAAAAAGCTCTGTTTTCATTTCATAATTCCACAGTATTCTGGACATCTGTGTTCGTGAATCTGTTTCAATCATGTTCATTGCATTATGGAGAAGGAAGCCGAGCAAGCAAAGAAGAAAGTTGTCGGTGCGAAATGGACGTATTTTTCGAACGTAGTCAGCCACAACAGTACACAGCCGGCGCTTCTTTGTTTACATTCCCGAAAGATGCAGTCAAGATGGAAGAACTCGGATAACAGAGACTCTAACCAGGAGGACTTTTGACTTGGATACACAGACGCCTGTAGAGAACTGGGACAACACAGACTCTTACCAGGATTACTTTGATTTGGATGACAAAGACGCAGACATGCTACTGTGAGTATGCAGCTTTGGCTTTTTTTTGCGTATGTACGTAACTTTTTTTAAAATATATAAGCTTTATGAACCTTGGGTTAGGTGAACGGTCTTTTGGGCTGAGTGATTGTGTGTGTTGATCATGTGTTTGAATTGTATTGGCGTGTTCTATGGAGCTAGGAGCTAGCAGAGGAGCTAGGAGCTAGCATAACACGTACCGTACCGTACGTGCGCGTCACGTACGTAACTTTTTAAAAATATATAAGCTTTATGAACCTTGGGTTAGGTGAACGGTCTTTTGGGCTGAGTGATTGTGTGTGTTGATCAGGTGTTTGAATTGTATTGGCGTGTTCTATGGAGCTAGGAGCTAGCAGAGGAGCTAGGAGCTAGCATAACAAACACGCAGGTGTTATTATGCAGGATTAATTTGTGGCATATTAAATATAAGCCTGGTTGTGTTGTGGCTAATAGAGTATATATATGTCTTGTGTTTATTTACTGTTGTAGTCATTCCCAGCTGAATATCAGGTACCGTGAGTATGCAGCCTTGGCTGCTAAACATTCGATAACTTCACCGTATGTGCGCGTCACGTACGTAACTTTTTAAAAATATATAAGCTTTATGAACCTTGGGTTAGGTAAACGGTCTTTTGGGCTGAGTGATTGTGTGTGTTGATCAGGTGTTTGAATTGTATTGGCGTGTTCTATGGAGCTAGGAGCTAGCAGAGGAGCTAGGAGCTAGCATAACAAACACGCAGGTGTTTTTATGCAGGATTAATTTGTGGCATATTAAATATAAGCCTGGTTGTGTTGTGGCTAATAGAGTATATATATGTCTTGTGTTTATTTACTGTTGTAGTCATTCCCAGCTGAATATCAGGTCACCCCCGGCTCTCACAGCATCTTCCCTATCTGAATAGCTTCAACTCCCCACTAGTCCTTCACTTGCACTTTACTCATCCACAAATCTTTCATCCTCGCTCAAATTAATGGGGAAATTGTCGCTTTCTCGGTCCGAATCTCTCTCACTTCATGCGGCCATCATTGTAAACAATAGGGAACTTTGCGTATATGTTCAACTGACTACGTCACGCTACTTCCGGTAGGTGCAAGCCTTTTTTTTATCAGATACCAAAAGTTGCAATCTTTATCGTCGTTGTTCTATACTAAATCCTTTCAGCAAAAATATGGCAATATCGCGAAATGATCAAGTGTGACACATAGAATAGATCTGCTATCCCCGTTTAAATAAAAAAAATTCATTTCAGTAGGCCTTTAAGATGTCAATAAACTTTTCAATCAGTCAATCAATCAATCTGCATCATGTTATTATTTGTACCGGTGTTGTAATTAGCATAGAATGGATAATCTGTTAATAAAGTACCATAGTCAACCACAGGTTATAATTATAGTCCTTTTTAGTACTATTCCCATCAGATGACACCAAGCTAACAGTGTCAGTGGCCAAGTGTGAAAGGAGATCTTTAACCTCTTGGAGAAAGGCAGCAACTCCAAAGTGTCAATGTAGTCATGCATTTCTTCTAATCCCTGCTGGACTACACCACCCCCTCTCTATTACTTCACAATCATCTTCCACTTTCTCTTGGCCTGTGTGTTGCACTCATATGTCTTATCTTTCATCATCTGTGCATCTTGGGGGTGGCGCAACCGAGTGTCCTTGAGCGAGCCACTGAAGTCTTTGAATAGACTTTGGATTCCTGTCACCATCGCTGCGTGAATGTGGAGCAGCCAAGTGCGATTATACGTTATGGTACAACGTATAAAAAAAAAGAAAAGATGGTTAAACACCAGGCTTTGACCCACTTGGCTTCCATTTAAGATGTTCTCATCCTCTGTTACACAACATGTTTATCGCTGCACAATACTGTGCCAACACACGTCCTGATTCTCTTCATATTCATCATTGTTCTCACAGCCATCATCAGAGGTTACGCAACAGCTCGCGGAGATGCTCTGCCAACGATTGGAGTGATGCTGCGCGTGGGCGGGTGAAGCCCACGTGAATGGATCCATCCATCCATCCACCCTCGTCTAGTGTTAGATAGGAGAGATATACAAAGAGCTTTTGGGAGAAACTGCGATATGACGGACAGAGGGAGGCAGGAGTGCCAATCGTTCATGCGAGACCCCTGAAGACGACATGTTTAAAACACCAAAGGGCTGACGGGGTGGATCGTTATATTCTTAGCATGTACAATGGAATTCAATCAATTACTCTGTAATTGTATTGAGTCAGTATTGTGACTCCTGCCATTAATTTTTTAATTGCTTATTTGCTCGTTATCGGCCGTGGGTGAGGTGAGCTGGAGCCTATCCCCGGTGAGAGTCGGGGTACACCTGTGAGTTTCCCCCAGTGAGCATAAACACTCTGGGCCTTACTTACTAAAGGTGTGCATGTACGAAAACACGTGCAAACTGGATAAGCTGATCTACTAAATGTGTGCAAAGTGGATTGCGTCTGTTAAGTGAGCAGAATAAGGCGTGCAATCCATAATGCGTCTCTGTCCTTATGAATATGCAGAATTAGGGCTGGGCGATATATCGATATACTCGATATATCGCGGGTTTGTCTCTGTGCCATATAGAAAATGACTATATTGTGATATTCGAGTATACGTTCTCACGCAGTTGCTTTTAGCTGCAGGCATTACACTACAGGCTCTTCTCAGTCTTTTTAGTCTCTCCTTCTCACAGAGACTTAAACAAGCGCACCTTCTTCCATACGTCGCATACGTATACGCCCTCGAGGAGCACAGAGGTAGCAGCATGGGTAACGTTAGTTGTGGTGCGAGTGGTAATACGAGAGAAAGAAGGTGCGAATCTGGTAACAAATGAAGGAAGAATTAATTCCCAAGAAAAACAGCATCCATCGTCTGGCGGTGGTTTGGCTTCAAGCGGGAATATGTCGAACAGACAACCGTAATATGTCAAGTGTGGGGCAAAAGCGTTGCTACAAAAAGTAGCATTACTGCTAATATGTAGCATCATTTGAAAAGTCACCCGCTAGAGAATGAAGAGTGCTTACTCCGCATGTCAACATCTCCGTTCGGTGCCACACCAACAAAATGCAGAGGCAACAATTTCCACATCAACACCGTATGAAAAAAATAGTCAATAACGTCTGCAGGAACCTACCACATAGCGAAGGACATACACTATTTGATTTCCTATTATGCAGCTCATTTTTATTTGACAGTTATTGAAATATCTTGTGTGACATCATGCACAAAAGTGCCCTTTATTTGTTTTAAACTATTGTAGTGGCGTTCTGTACAAAAAGTGCACTTTTTAATTTAGTGTTGTTTGGTATGTCATCTTAGTGACATCATGCACAAAAGTGCACTAATAGCTTGTTTTAAAATGTCTGACAATCTTGCACTTTCTGTTTTGAAATGACATGAACGTTTGTGCCACTGCTTAATAACTGTTTAATAAATACAGTTTTGGTCAATTGACTTAGTTGTGATTTCCCTCTCTGCATGAAAGTTTAAAATGAGCATATATTAATGCAGTATGAACAAGAATGTTTTAATGTAGACACATAGAATCATCATACTGCTGAGATTATATGCATCAAGTGTTCATTCAAGGCTAAGGCAAAATATCGCGATATATATCGTGTATCGTGACATGGCCTAAAAATATTGAGATATTAAAAAAATGCCATATCGCCCAGCCCTATGCAGAATATAAGCTGATTAGCAAAACGCCCACTAGACTGGGAGGAGAATATGCAAATATATATTAAACAGCACAGCAATGTGATTTGTCAACACTCATCACAATATTTACCGTTTTATTTAGTACCTCCGAAAAGTAACACACACTGCTGCGGTATCGGTGCTGGCGACGCAGAGACAGACAAGGAACAAAACGTGTGTGTGTGAACATATTTGCATGGTCTGTCAGATATATAAAATATTAGACATATCGTCTATACTACGACATCCTTTTATCGTTTTATACTGCATGCTGGGTAATTTAAGGGGCTGATTAAAACAAATTCAATTGATGCGTTTTGGTGTCTGCTGACCTTTTTTTTTTTAATGACATTAATTTTTTTCATTTAGAATATATATTAACATATCTACTATATGGAATAAAAAAAACCTTAAAGTCTGCATTTTTTTGCGTCCTGAGCACAGTAAGTGCTACCTCTCTCTCATAAGCTCATCTGCAGCGCACAAAAAAAGTGAGTTTCATTGTGGATGCACTGGACTGCTTCTAAAATGTACCCATAAAATGCGGTACATGTCTCTTGCTTGTTTGAAAACATCGCAACTACGCCACACGTAGGAGCATGATAGCCTGAATGTGCAGCAACTGATTGCATAACTCCGTGATAATGACACACACACACACACACGCACACATATATATATATATATATATATATATATATATATATATATATATATATATATATATATATATATATATATATATATATATATATATATATATATATATATATATATATATATATATATATATACACACATATATCTAGCCGAGGTTACTGTGGTTTATCCATTAGAAAGTGCTCAATACCGGGGTACAGCGGAATATTCGTTAGGTCAGGAAAAAACACGGAGGCAATTTCATCCCTACAAGCCTGTTCAGGGGAAAAATCCCCTGAAGAGCAAAGAAACCTGCAAAACAGGCTTGTAGGGATGAAATTGCCTCCGTGTTTTTTCCTGACCTAAGGAATGAATATATATACATATATATATATATATATATAGTGCACGCAAAATCCTCAATTGAATAAGGTTGTCTACACCAGTTATGAATAGCATGTGCAATGTTAGTAGATGGCACGCAACAAGCCCACTATTAGTACATGCAATTTTTTAGATTGCACATGCTGTTCAGCACGTGGTATTTGGATCTTAGTAAAAAAAAGGCTTTTCATGTAGTTGGTTAGGCCCACAACCACAAGGTGTGCACATGATCATAGCGACCAATCAATGCTGTAGGTGACCACCATTCTTGTTGTTGTGCTCTGCAAGTGCTTGCTTGTTCTACTTTGATAGGTTGAATTACCTCATGGATACAATTATACTTTGTTTCTGCTAAACTTTTGCTCAGCAGTGAGACAACATGTCCCAGTTTTATGTTTGGTTTAGCGGCCTTAGCGTCCATTCAAAAGCCCATAGAGATAATTAGTAATTTAGCATCGCTTTGAACCCCGTCATCGTGACAGATTTTCGGCCATATTTCTATAAATACCGTACTATTTAACTTTATATTGTAGCCAAACCTTTTCCCTAAATATATGATGTATAAAAAGTATTATTTGTTTCATAGTTTTTGCCCACATATTGTGTTTTGTTTACTTTTTCAATGAATACCAAAGCGGCATTGCAGTTTTGAATTACTGTGATTGGGTGATATCAAACACTTTTTTCCCCCCTTTAGACCTATCAACCAATTTGTTTTACATTTTCATATTAATTTTGTTTAATTCTGGAATATAAAAACAGGACTTTTAACATATTTGATTGAACGAGATTGTAGTTGTCAATGTAGTCTTTTTGTTTATTGCTCATACGAGATCATTTACAGTAAATACAAATCTTGACGAAGTGGCTGGGGAGAGGGAAGTCTGGGCTTCTCTGCTTAGACTGCTGCCCCCGCAACCCGACCTCGGATAAGCGGAGGAAAATGGATGGATGGATGGACAAATCTTTACATAGTTTGTAAAATACGAATGATAAATTATTTCTTAATATCTAATTATGAAAGTACTTGAACTGCATTTTTGTTGTTCTGTCTTTTATGCACACACTGAGGCTTCAATAGCCTATTCTACTTCTGGTCTACAAAAGTAACACAATAAACCCTCGTTTATTGCTGTTAATTGTTAATAAATATATATATGAATATATATATATATATATATATATATAGAAATGATTAAT